>NC_069504.1:621753095-622033095 GCF_027579735.1 Bombina bombina
AGTGAGAGGACATCCAGTTGGAGATGTGAGAAAGACAGTTAGTGACACGGGTTAGCAAGGAATGAGAAAGGTCTGATTTGGGCATACTTGGATCTGCTGAGCCCACATGCTTTAGAACAGTTTGCAAATAACAGTCCAAGGGATCTCCAGAGCTTGATGAATCTTCTGCCCACAGTTGCAGACACCTCTCCATAAGAGCTTGTATTAATCCCTCTTAGGTTTTCCCACGGGAGGGAATATCTTTCTCCTGGCATAACAGTGCCAGTATTTACTTGGTCTTCTGCTGGTATGTCTCCATAGTAAAAAAATAAAATAGAAAAGAGAATATGGAAGACGACTGTTTGGAATGTGTGTGTGTGTATATATATATATATATATATATATATATAATGCACATGAGTTTTAGCCTTTGGAAATTGTGAGAGTCACAATTATTTTTAGTACTGGGATTTTCACACTAGCAAATCCACAAAGCACTAAAATCTACTAAAAAAATATCTGCACCGCTGCCCGCCAATTTGTGATGACCAGGGTTAACCAACCCTGCACAAGTCACTTGTTTGTCACAGAAAGGGTTAACAGACCCTTTCCACTTTAACTAATCTGTCAGTCTAGCCACTCCAGGCAAGCCTGTGACTTAGTTCAGTGGGTGCAAGGGTTAACAACACTCTGTAGTCTGTCCTAGACTTAGAAAAAAATGCCCAAACGCCCCTTTAATGCCAACCATACTAAATTACCTCTAAGCTGACACCACTTAAGATTGATTATATGGAAAATCTTAAGGGACCCAGAATAACAATTTAAATCCCAGGATACCATTTAGCAAAAATAATATAAAAAGATAGTCTTAATACTACCAGTCTCTTTCAGTAAAGTGGTTCAAATATTAGACAAAGGCAAAAACTTAATAAGTGAATATTTATTATGCAAAAGATTATGCACAGTACATTATTAATAAAAAGATGTTCCAATTAAATAACTTTTAAAATAAAAAGGAGAAATAACAGAAAACCTTATACTAGCTTAGGTATCTGTGCCATGGAGATTGGCCAGAATGCTGTCGGCATTTATCGATGTGCAGTGGACATGATCCGCTATATCGGATCATGTCCGCTCGCACCATAATACATATGCCCCCATACCTAAGTGCTTATTCTTAATGTACTAATACCATACAACAAACCTAGCATGCTTATTCTGCCTTGTTTTATACAATTATGTTCGAAGGAATATTTATTTTGTCAGGCATTTCTCCAGATTTAATTAAGAAGCAAAACAGCAATTAGTTCCCAGGCAAACTACGGAAATGACACATTTTTGCAATATACTTCTTTTAGCAAAAATGCTTCTCGTAAAAGTTATCACTATTTCAGTGGCATACACACATATGCTACATTTGACTAGAGGATCAGGATTCAAACATCCTGCTCAGAGAGATAATGGTCTTGTGTATTGCCTCAGAGAAGACTTAAAGGGGCAGTAAACATATTGTAATTACAAGACATTCCTGTTGTGTTGCTTTAAACTAGCATATCAGCAAAGTCTTTGATTTTTTAAAACAAGTAAACATCCTTTTTACAGGAAATATTTTTTAATAGCCAAACTCCACCAACAATTTGGAGAAGCTAATTTTGGTTTTAGTCTGTAGACAACAAGGCTAGCCACTATTATAAAGTTAGTGTAAAGCAAATTGTTTTGCAACTGTTATATTATAAAGCCAATTAGTGACAGATGTGTAGCAGAGCTAGCCTTGTGAAGTCAGCAGGGTGCCTTTCAAGTTCTGAGTATTAGAAATTGTTCAATTTTCAGAACTAAATTACATAAAAAGGAGTAAAATAAATCATAACAATGTATTGCAAAGGGGTTTCATTTTGCGTAACTAAACATTTTATATAATAATCTCAAGATTTTGACTGTCCCTTTAATTTATGTAATAAAGCCACTGCTGACTCTCTGATGCATGGGCCACTCACAGCATGTGTCCTTTACCTTGTTGAAAATAATGAGCAATATCTATCTCTGTTCATTTTTGTTTTGCAGTGCCCTTTTGTCATTTAAAATAGCTGTTTTGCCAGTTGAAACCACCACTTATACTAAACATATTAATACTTTAGTATTCTCTATAGAAAAGCCATTTAAGAGGCAGCAATCAATCAAGTTCCCAGTGGGGAGTTGAAGAGATAGGTAATGCAAGGGTCCAGTTCACTAAAGTTCTGTGGTCTGGCAATATTATATAAGATGCCTCATCAGTATTATGAGGCATCTCAGGGATTGTTTTAAAGGCAATTTCACATCGGGGCCTGTATCTTATTAAGGGAAGTTTGCTAATATTCTTTATGTGAAGGAGAGACACTTAAATTACAATATAGTGCTCAGTAAATAAGATGACTTTTCTCCATGCTGGCAAGTTTTTGACCATTGTGTATAGACAGAGAATTAAGATAAGGAGGTCTTAATATATAGTGAGAGAAAATATTAGGAGGTCTGCTTTTTCTGCAGGCACAGCCCATTTATATGGGAATGTTCTTCAGAGCAATGGATTGATGCTTCAATCAGCAAAACACAGCTATCTCAGATACAAAACTAAACCTCAAGGAGAAATTTTCCATACAGTTTTTACTCTGAAGCTACTTTAACAAGTCAATATCCCTTTAAGCCTACACTTAATAGGAAATGTGGGCAGACTTGTTGGGCATATTGATCTTATCAGCCAGGAAAATCTAGGTTTCTCTATTTAGGAAACAAAGAACTGATATTGGCATATAAATTGAAATTGAAATGGCTTTTACATTATATTTTTCATGCTTAAATGCCATTTTTTCATATGAATGAACATTTTTTAATATAGTGTCCCTTTAAGTGTATAAAACAATCTAACAGTTCTTAGCACCATCCATGGGCCAAACACTACAGTGCAATATCCTGAACATACCTTTGTTCTAAGGCAAAGCCAAAAAAACACAATAAATAAATAGAATGTGGGTTCAGCCATCACTCATCTTTTTGTCTGAGAGTGACAGATATTTCTAAATAAATTCATAGGGGGATATTTATCAAAGGTCTGGCAGGTCAGGTCCGCCAGACCTCGCTGAATGCGGAGAGCAATACGTTCTCCGTATTCAGCATTGCACCAGCAGCTCTTGTGAGCTGCTGGTGCAACGCCGCTCCCTGCAGATTCGCGGCCAATTGGCCGCAAGCAGGGAGGTGTCAATCAACCCGATCATAGTCGATCGGGTTAATTTTCGGCGATGTCTGTCCGCCTGCTCAGAGCAGGCGGACAGGTTATGGCGCAGCGGTCATAACTGCTATTTTTGGCGAGCCTGCAGGCTCACCAGAAACACGGGCCCTCAAGCTCCATCCGGCGCTTGATAAATGGGCCTCATAAACTGCAATACTTACTGACCTATATCCTTTAGTGAAGAATGAGACTGTAATGCATGTTTTTTACATATTCATTTATAAAAAGTTAATCATAAAATATAACATTACCTTATGACAAAGTCATGTGAGTCAATTTCTTGTCCACAGCCACTATTGAGCAGAATTCCAGAGTTTCCAACAATGGCGCAAGTTTTAAAGTGTTTGTTTTTGAGAGGAGAAGTTCTTGGTAAAAGTGTATACAGGTTCTTCGATATATTCATTGTACTGTCTCGGTCGAAAACGTAGTGTATGATATCCCCTGGTTTCAAAGTTCCTTTCAGAACAGATATGTCCCTCTCGGCATCCAGAAAATGCAATATTTGTTTTCTGAAAAAGTATAAAAATGTGATTACTTGAAAATACTAGAAAAGACAAAGCTTCCAGCAAAGAAATGAAACAGTAATGCTTAAAAAAAAACAACTGCATGATACTGAATTTCTTGTTACTTTGATCTCACATATCAATCATATTCAACATGATACAGATTAAGATGCAAACTTTTTCAAGAAAAAAAAAATACAACTGTTGCCAAAGGGCTATTAGAGCAGGTGTATGTGTGCGCTCACTGATGCAGTATGTTGAAAACAAGTTCTATGGATTAAACAAAAAACTGTCAGACTGGGTGGCCTTGTCTGAAAAGGACTATATTGATAGCACTCTAGGGGAATACTCTATTACATCAAATTGTGGTAACAGAGAAGATCACGCAACGATGTGCAAAGAACAAAGACAAAAATGTCTGGATAAACTAGTCTACATTAAAAATTAACTTTTATTAGAGGCTAATTAAAATTGGAAAACACACACTTAAGGAGCCAAGAAAATCTTTATTATAGAACATGTAAAAGTGGGTATAGTGGATATGTAATACCTTTAATAAATTAAATATATGGTATTGGGGCTGATAACAATCACTCGTATTAAATGTACAACAGTTGAAAAAACTCAAGTAAGGTTAGTCTGTGTATTGCTGCTGAGGAATTGTGATTTATATTCACTTATATTCACTAGTCGTGATATTAGGGACTTTATATAAAATCCCTTAGAATTGATATACTCCGTGAATAACAGCATAAATATACATGTATGGCTGTATTATAACCTGTTGAGGAGCTCAAGTGTTAACTTTGTCGTGATTGGTGTTATGAGCACTTTTGGAATTGGTTTATGCCTCTTGGTTTAGAGTGACATGTTGCTGGACTTTAACACAACAGTGTAGATAACATTACTAGGTGCGTTTGCACACTCAATAGCGTATTCCAGCAACTCTATTGTATGTCAGAAAAAATAGAGGCTTTGGACTAAATAATGATATTGTCATCGATATTTAGAAAAACAAAGTCTGGCGAGCATACACACTGTCATCTAAGGTACCAGTGTAATTAGAGGACACACTTCATAGTAATATTATTACCATTAATGATATAGTGTTTTCATTGTTTGCATCGGTACTAGTGTATATTATATCTTTTAAGTGTGGAATTTACACCAAGTTGGAAGATATTATTGATCTAACATCCATAAAGTTCCATTAAATTTATCCCTGCAGGTGCAAAGATACCTGATATTTGGACTGAAACTTTATTTGTTAATATCTTATATAGACTTGTTATAAAATTCTGGTTTTAGGTTGCCAGTACCGGTGTAATTGCACATGAGTAAACACTTTAATATATAGCGTTCCTCATATTATGTGAGACAGACTGTTGTGATATAAATTTCAAATATACCCATAAGTAAATACCATTTACTATAATATCCGTGATCTAGGTAATGAGAAATTAACCGCTGCTACCTGAACTGATCATTTCCTCTTATAAGTGTACAACCGATGCGTGAGCTTAAGTTAGCTTGTGGTATCGTAGTATTTCAATCTATCAGTTATGATCAGTAGGCATATGTAAGTTGCGGTTTCTCATTCCCAGGGAATATCATATAAGTGGGGTACTTAACGCTTGTTAATAAATACTTTTTAGAAATAATATGTGTGCTGCTAACAGTTCAGTCTCGGTTAGTATGATTGGAGGACTGCCCTGCTGGCAACTAAATCACAGGCTGTTTGGAGAGCAGCTGGGTAAATTCACTAGTAGTATGCTCCCGTTACCTTAACTCAGTATTGTATATAAGTATTGCATAAGCAGCAATACCTATGTAGTTGTACTTCAATATTTCTGCTGCAGAGTTTCAATAATACCGGATCATTAACTAGCTGCCGTAGTAAAAAGTTAAGCTATAAGCTATCCAGCGGCTATATAATCACCAGCGTTCTGCCCCAATTATCCACACCCAAGTTAAGTTTACATATTGCGGTACAAAGTATTGTTTAAGATAGAGGTTCCTAAGGCTAACTAAAAATACATGAGCTCCAAGGGCTCATCACCAGTACCCTAGCGTCCCTAACGTCCCTAACATGTTTCGCCTCGCGGCCTCCTTAATGACGCTATTGTTAGCAACCAGTCCTCATCATCCTCAGTATAGGACCCGCCTGTCATTGCGGTCCTAGTCTGATACATCCTGCTACATTGCTAATCACGAATGTAACCTTATTGTTATATTTGAAGTTTTACCAAGCTTGCAATAGGTTACATTAAAGTGGCCTTATACATGTATATATGCGAACTTGTTGATAAAATGTAAGATAAGAACTTAAGGTTATTACATCCTTTAGTTGATTAAGAATGTTCCACAAAATATTTATATATTCGAAAATTATTACAATAACTTAATATAATCCATGTGATTTTTTAAAAAAACTTGTGATAATGTTTAGTGCATTAACCCTGTGACAGCAACTTTAAAGATGTGCTGTGTATAACAGGTGCTGACGACCTGCGTTGTGAATAGTTTTGTAATTTTTTAAATTATTATTATAACTAATATATTCCACCTAATTCTGTGATATCTTATGAAAGTGTTTGGTGCATTAATTCTGTGAAACCTACTACTGAAATGTGCTATATAAAGTAAATATTAATAAACTTCATTTGAAATAGTGCATTAAATAATATTTAATCATAAATATAGTGCCTAAAAAAAGGACAAGTGACTGTGAGACATAATTATTCATGGACATAGAGGCTATAACACAAAAAGTGAACTAATAATACAGTGAACCGCCATGGATGTGTGCAAAATAACGTTGAATTGTGTATTGAGAAAATAATAATAAATAAAATAATGATGATAATATAGAAATCCTAATACACCTAGTGCACAAAAATATAACCTAATATGATTATAGGTGTCTATTCTTATTGTAAAACTTTAGATGATCTTATTTGATAGTAAAGAGTAACTTATATCTAACAATGGTAGGATTAGGTTTAGACTTAACTTATAAAGCAAATAAAACAATAAATATTATTTCCATTTTTCTACAATTATAATTGATCTAAACCTTATAACCTTAAGATAATTTGTTCATCTTATAAAGTGTGCATATTTATCATAAAGGCTAATTTTTAGCTATGGATATCTGTTGGTTTTGAAAGTTAATTATGATTAACTATTAAGATACTGGCGATTTTCGCAAAGATGTTTGGAGGATTGGACTGTGTTGTCATAAAATTGTGCTGTCTCTTGCACATTTATAGAAAAGGAGAAAGGTTATTACACTAATTTAACCCTGATGGGTAAACTGTGTTTAGGAGAAAAATCCATTTACTTTCAGCTTTTAGAAGGGTTTTTTCTACATCTCCACCTCTGATCCCCAGTTTAACTCTTTGTATTCCAAAACATTTTAAATCACTTTGTTTTGAATTATGTTTGTACAAAAAGTGTCTGGCCACAGAGGTGAGTTGTTTACCTGCTTGTAAATCATTTCTGGCATTTTTAATGTTTCTCAAATGTTCTTGCAACCTTACTCTTATTTTTCTGGTTGTCATGCCAACATAGAATAGATTACAATTGCAGCGTAATGCATATATTACACCTTCAGTTTGACAGTTGATGTGTGCATTTACTTTATGTGGTTTATTGAACCGATCATGTATTGTTTGTAATTTCAGCATGAAGCTGCATGTGGTGCAAGTTCCACATTTAAAGGAACCGTTGGTAAAAGCACTTTTGGTTTTTTCACTGGCGAGATGACTAGGGCTGATAATGTCCTTTAGGTTTTGGGTTCTTCTGTATCCCGTCTGTATTTTATCACCCAGAATTGTTTTTAATTTGGGATCAGACATCAGGATATGCCAGTTAGATTGAAACAAGGATTTAATGTAATTACTTTTTGGATTGTAGGTTGATATAAACCTTATCTGATCTTCCTTTGGTTTTGATCTTTTTTGGAGTAATTCTGTTCGATCAGTTGTTCTAGCTCTGAATTCTGCCCTTTTAATTGCCCTTTTACTATAACCTCTTGATAGTAAACGTTCTGTGAGTTCTTTGGCTCTCTTATTGTAATTAGAGTCAGAGGAGCAATTTCTCCTCATTCTCAAGAATTATCCTGTAGGGAGTGCCTGTATAGTATTTGGGGCATGGGCACTTGAGCTGTGTAGAACACTGTTTGTGGCTGTTACTTTTCTGTGTACATCCATGGATAATGAACCATCTTCTGTTTTTGAAATTTCCAAATCCAAAAAGTTTACTTTCATTTGGCTGGCTTCATGAGTCAATTTAATATTAAATTGATTTGTGTTCAGGATGAGGAAAAAAGAATCCAGTTCCTCTTTGGAACCCTCCCAAAGGAACAGCACGTCGTCTATATATCTCACCCAGAAAGGAATTTTTTCCAGGTACTGTGAGTTGGTATCAGAGAAGACATGCTTTTGCTCCCACCAACCTAAAAATAGGTTAGCATAGGTGGGAGCGCATGCTGTACCCATCGCTGTACCTCTTGTTTGTAAATAGAACCCATTGTTAAAAGTGAAAAAGTTGTGTTTTAATGCAAATTGTAATAATGCAAGGGTAAATTCATCATGCATAGGTTCTTCTTCTGAGCCCATCTCTAGGAACCATCGTACTGCCTCAGTTCCTAGCTCATGTTTGATACAAGTATACAAAGATTCGACATCAGCTGTCACAAGCCATGTCTGTTCTGAAATGTGAATATTATTCAATTGATTTAGGACATCAGTGGTATCTTGAACGTAGGAGGTAATTTGAGTGAGATAGTTCCTAAGTCTGTAGTCTACATATTTACTAGCCTTTTCAGTAAGGCTATTTATTCCAGATACTATTGGTCGCCCTGGAGGGTGGGCTTGATTTTTATGTATCTTCGGAATTAAGTAAAAAGTAGCAACAGTGGGGTTAGATACTTTTAGAAATTGATATTCTTTGTTGTTAATAATATTATCATTTTTGGCTCCTTCTATCAGATTTGAATATGCTTGAAGGTATTCATGTGTGGGGTTATAATTCAATTTAGTATAACAGGAATTGTCCCTTAATTGTTTGTCTGTTTCAAGACAGTACATATTTAGAGGCCACAAGACAATGTTACCCCCCTTATCTGAATTTCTAATGATCGTGTCCTTCCACGTTTGCATCTCTTTTAATGCTTCACGTTCCTTGGATGTTAAGTTTCCATTGGTTTTTATCTCTGGAATTTGAAGGATTTTCTCACATATGATATCACTGAAAACTTGCAGTTGAGAGCATTGGTTGATATTGGGCATGAATTTAGATTTATTTTTAATTTTGTCATGCCATATTGTCCTTGTCTCATTTATATCATCAGAAACTGTGTTGTCTATAGTCTCATTTTCTGCAATTAAGCCCTCCAAGTTGATCAAAGTAATTCTCTCTTCTGCCGAGAGTGAATTATTTTCTGCATAGGTTGTTTCTTGAGATTTATTAAGAAAGAGTCTTTTTAAGGCAATTTTACGAATGTAAAGTTGTACATCTTTAACTAATTCGAATTTGTCTAATTCAGGAGTAGGGCAGAAGGTCATGCCTTTAGAGAGTACTTTTATGTGTTCATCTGTCAACAATTTTTGGGAAAGATTAATTATCCTTAATGAGTCGCTCTCATCTGTGAAAACGGGCTTGGGGGTCTCTGATATGGTTTCCAGCTTCTTTTGTTGGTTTTGTTTGATGGCTGACTTTTATTGTTCCTTTTTGGCTTTCCCCCTGCCTCTTCTGGTGTGTCTAAATCGGAAGAGGCACTTTGTCCTAAAAAATCTTTCCTTTTTCCTCTAGTAATTCTTGTGCTAGTCCCCCCTGTAGAGGTCTGTGGTTCAACATCAGATTCGGGGGTTTCTGAATCTTCACCCTCTGTATCCGAAATGTCGCTTTGTACAATGGTGACTTTAGATGATTTGGAATTAGTTGCATTAAATCTCTTTTTCCATTTGTAAACTCTATTATTGGCATAATCAGATTTGTCTCTGCCTAATTTGCCTTGTTTCATGAGTTTGATTTCTGCCTCATATTTGTCTAACTCTTTCTGGTATTGTTTGTATGCTGATTCGAATTCTTTGAGTGATTCAAATTCTTGTAATTTTGTGTTTAGATCTTGTACTTTGGTTTCTAACAGCTCATATTCTTCTTTGTCATGTTTAATTAAGATTCGCATTAGTTTTACCGAACATTCTGAGAGGGCTGTTTCCCATTCATGATTGTGTTCTGGGTTGCGAAACTCAAAAGCAGGAAAAAGCTGTATTCTCAAACCTCTAGGTATGAGTTTGAGTTCTATGTATTTCTCAAAAAAGTGATGGTTCCACCACAGTTTGTCCTGCTTAAACATTAACTTGTGAATATCTTTAAGTGTTTGGTTCATTTGATTGTAGTATTTGCTGATGGATTCTCAAACACAGAATTTAAGTCTATTTCTCTCTTTTCTTGTCTGGATTTTCTATCTGTTTCCCACTTGGAAGACATATTTATTAATTTTGGTATTAATAATACCTATAGTGTGCTCTATTGGACTGCAAACCTGTTGCCAGGCTGAACTATACTTAGAACAAAAGAGAGTGTCCAATGGCACTACCTACTATACAATAAAGTTATCCCCTATATTCATTAATAACTCATGTGAATTCTACACATTAGTAGAGTTAAAGAAATAGGTGCTATGTAGTAAGCGAGGTTTAAACAAAAAACTGTCAGATAGACTGGGTGGCCTTGTCTGAAAAGGACTACATTGATAGCACTCTGGGGAATACTCTATTACATCAAATTGTGGTAACAGAGAAGATCGCGCAAAGATGTGCAAAGAACAAAGACAAAAATGTCTGGATAAACTAGTCTACATTAAAAATTAACTTTTATTAGAGGCTAATTAAAATTGGAAAACACACACTTAAAAACACTCTTAGGGGCCAAGAAAATCTTTATTATAGAACATGTAAAAGTGGGTATAGTGGATATATAATACCTTTAATAAATTAAATATATGGTATTGGGGCTGATAACAATCACTCGTATTAAATGTACAACAGTTGAAAAAACTCAAGTAAGGTTAGTCTGTGTATTGCTGCTGAGGAATTGTGATTTATATTCACTAGTCGTGATATTAGGGACTTTATATAAAATCCCTTAGAATTGATATACTCCGTGAATAACAGCATAAATATACATGTATGGCTGTATTATAACCTGTTGAGGAGCTCAAGTGTTAACTTTGTCGTGATTGGTGTTATGAGCACTTTTGGAATTGGTTTATGCCTCTTGGTTTAGAGTGACATGTTGCTGGACTTTAACACAACAGTGTAGATAACATTACTAGGTGCGTTTGCACACTCAATAGCGTATTCCAGCAACTCTATTGTATGTCAGAAAAAATAGAGGCTTTGGACTAAATAATGATATTGTCATCGATATTTAGAAAAACAAAGTCTGGCGAGCATACACACTGTCATCTAAGGTACCAGTGTAATTAGAGGACACACTTCATAGTAATATTATTACCATTAATGATATAGTGTTTTCATTGTTTGCATCGGTACTAGTGTATATTATATATTTTAAGTGTGGAATTTACACCAAGTTGGAAGATATTATTGATCTAACATCCATAAAGTTCCATTAAATTTATCCCTGCAGGTGTAAAGATACCTGATATTTGAACTGAAACTTTATTTGTTTATATCTTATATAGACTTGTTATAAAATTCTGGTTTTAGATTGTCAGTACCGGTGTAATTGCACATGAGTAAACACTTTAATATATAGCGTTCCTCATATTATGTGAGACAGACTGTTGTGATATAAATTTCAAATATACCCATAAGTAAATACCATTTACTATAATATCCGTGATCTAGGTAATGAGAAATTAACCGCTGCTACCTGAACTGATCATTTCCTCTTATAAGTGTACAACCGATGCGTGAGCTTAAGTTAGCTTGTGGTATCGTAGTATTTCAATCTATCAGTTATGATCAGTAGGCATATGTAAGTTGCGGTTTGTCATTCCCAGGGAACATCATATAAGTGTGGTACTTAACGCTTGTTAATAAATACTTTTTAGAAATAATATGTGTGCTGCTAACAGTTCAGTCTCGGTTAGTATGATTGGAGGACTGCCCTGCTGGCAACTAAATCACAGGCTGTTTGGAGAGCAGCTGGGTAAATTCACTAGTAGTAGTTAATGATCCGGTATTATTGAAACTCAGCAGCAGAAATATTGAAGTACAACTACATAGGTATTGCTGCTTATGCAATACTTATATACAATACTGAGTTAAGGTAACGGGAGCATACTACTAGTGAATTTACCCAGCTGCTCTCCAAACAGCCTGTGATTTAGTTGCCAGCAGGGCAGTCCTCCAATCATACTAACCGAGACTGAACTGTTAGCAGCACACATATTATTTCTAAAAAGTATTTATTAACAAGCGTTAAGTACCACACTTATATGATGTTCCCTGGGAATGACAAACCGCAACTTACATATGCCTACTGATCATAACTGATAGATTGAAATACTACGATACCACAAGCTAACTTAAGCTCACGCATCGGTTGTATACTTATAAGAGGAAATGATCAGTTCAGGTAGCAGCGGTTAATTTCTCATTACCTAGATCACGGATATTATAGTAAATGGTATTTACTTATGGGTATATTTGAAATTTATATCACAACAGTCTGTCTCACATAATATGAGGAACGCTATATATTAAAGTGTTTACTCATGTGCAATTACACCGGTACTGGCAACCTAAAACCAGAATTTTATAACAAGTCTATATAAGATATTAACAAAGTTTCAGTTCAAATATCAGGTATCTTTGCACCTGCAGGGATAAATTTAATGGAACTTTATGGATGTTACATCAATAATATCTTCCAACTTGGTGTAAATTCCACACTTAAAAGATATAATATACACTAGTACCGATGCAAACAATGAAAACACTATATCATTAATGGTAATAATATTACTATGAAGTGTGTCCTCTAATTACACTGGTACCTTAGATGACAGTGTGTATGCTCGCCAGACTTTGTTTTTCTAAATATCGATGACAATATCATTATTTAGTCCAAAGCCTCTATTTTTTCTGACATACAATAGAGTTGCTGGAATACGCTATTGAGTGTGCAAACGCACCTAGTAATGTTATCTACACTGTTGTGTTAAAGTCCAGCAACATGTCACTCTAAACCAAGAGGCATAAACCAATTCCAAAAGTGCTCATAACACCAATCACGACAAAGTTAACACTTGAGCTCCTCAACAGGTTATAATACAGCCATACATGTATATTTATGCTGTTATTCACGGAGTATATCAATTCTAAGGGATTTTATATAAAGTCCCTAATATCACGACTAGTGAATATAAGTGAATATAAATCACAATTCCTCAGCAGCAATACACAGACTAACCTTACTTGAGTTTTTTCAACTGTTGTACATTTAATACGAGTGATTGTTATCAGCCCCAATACCATATATTTAATTTATTAAAGGTATTACATATCCACTATACCCACTTTTACATGTTCTATAATAAAGATTTTCTTGGCTCCTAAGAGTGTTTTTTAAGTGTGTGTTTTCCAATTTTAATTGGCCTCTAATAAAAGTTAATTTTTAATGTAGACTAGTTTATCCAGACATTTTTGTCTTTGTTCTTTGCACATCTTTGCGCAATCTTCTCTGTTACCACAATTTGATGTAATAGAGTATTCCCCAGAGTGCTATCAATGTAGTCCTTTTCAGACAAGGCCACCCAGTCTATCTGACAGTTTTTTGTTTAAACCTCGCTTACTACATAGCACCTATTTCTTTAACTCTACTAATGTGTAGAATTCACATGAGTTATTAATGAATATAGAGGATAACTTTATTGTATAGTAGGTAGTGCCATTGGACACTCTCTTTTGTTCTAAGCAAAGCTCTATGGATTAATCTAGCAATTAATGGATATATGAAAAGAAGAAGATTTTAGTCTATTTGGTATCAATTACAATGCACAAATGAATCAATAACTAATAGGATGCACTCTTTGTTACTGTAAGGGGAAGGCTGGCTACTTCAATAGGATGAAACTGGCCCCTGGGCTGGTCCTATGATCCTTTTTTAAAGGGATTCTGAACCCCATTTTTTTTCTTTCTTTCATGATTCAGATAGAGGCCCCTATTTATGAAAGGTCTGTCAGACATGATCCGACATTGCGGATCATGTCCGACAGACCTCGCTGAATGCAGAGAGCAATACGCTCTCCGCATTCAGCATTGCACCAGCAGCTTTTTGTGAACTGCTGGTGCAATACAGCCCCCTGGAGATTCGCGGCCAATCAGCGGTTGTCAATCAATACGATCAGGTTGAATTCCGGTGATCTCTGTCCGCCTCCTCAGAGCAGGCGGACAGGTTATGGAGCAGCAGTCTTTAGACCGCTGTTTAATAACTGGTGTTTCTGGCAAGTCTAAAGACTCGCCAGAAACACAGGCCCTCAAGTTCCATATGAAGCTTGATAGATAGGCCCCAGAGCATGCAATTTTAAGCAACTTTCTAATTTACTCCTATTAATTTTTCTTCGTTCTCTTGGTATCTTTATTTGAAAAAGCAGGAATGTTAGCTTACAAGCTAGTCCATTTTGTTTCAGAACCCTGAATAGCACTTGCTGATTGGTGGCTGCATTTAGCCATCAATCAGCAAGCTGTACCCAGGTGCTGAACCAAAGATGGGCCGGCTCGTAAACTTACACTCCTGCTTTTTCAAATAAAGATACCAAGAGAAAGAAGAGAATGATAATAGGAGTACATTAGAAAGTTGCTTAAAATTGCATGCTCTATCTGAATCATGAAAGATAAAATGTGGGTTCAGTGTCCCTTTAAACCCACTGTAAACCAAGCAACTAGAATACACAATAGTATAATGATTTTGACTCCAGGATAGAAGCTGCAAATCTTCCTTTTACTATTGTGGGTATATATTTTATTTATATATTTATATTTTTTTAGACTGGTGATTGTAACCATGGGCTCCATGTACTAAGCCGTCAATTCATCCGTCATTTTAGACGCGGCTAAACTCGCCGTTACTCGCCGCGGGCGAAATGGTGTCCACTGTTGCTATGTACTAATAATCCCACAATAAATAGACACGTCTAGCCCGCCGCAAGCAGTGGCGGAATATTGATAAATTTGACGCCTCGCTCGCCGCGACTAAGCTGATGTACTTAACTTTCAGTTGAATTGTCTGGCCAATTGTTAACACGTGACATGTAAGGTGTCATGAACGTCATAGTAGTCGCGGGAATAGAATTTTGCTCCTATAAATGTACAACTTTTCTAAACAACTTTATTATTGTTCCAAAATTTTTGGAGAGTAATTACAGAGCGCTCTTTTTTGTGATCTTTATTTACAAATTCGATATGGCTTCATCTGGATCTGAAACCGCTTCAAAATCCAAGAATCCTCACTTTTCTCATCAGCAAAACGTCGTTTTGATTGACATGATTATTGACTCTTATGATTATTTGTTTGGATGTCGTGTCAAACAGACAAATTTTTCTAGGAGGAAGCAGATCTGGCAAAGGATCAGCAATGCTGTTAGTGCCCAGGGTCCAGGAAAAAAGGATGTCGATCAGCTGAAGAAGCGTTACAACGACATTAAACGTTTCGCCAAAGCTAAATTGGCCAGAGAAAAAAATTTGGCACGTGCTACCGGAGGTGGACCAGCATATGTGGCAGACCTCAATGATTATGAGCAGAAGCTTGTTCAGTGCCTGGGACCAGAGATCATCACTGGCATAACGGATGATTGTGACAGTGATTTAAGAGGTAAATGTACAACATAATTGACGCAAATGTTTTTTTTTAAATTATGATAGGTCATTGTCTCCAATATATATTTCTTTAAAATAACATTATCTGACTTCTTACGCTTCAGTATCTGAATCTATATAGGCCATTTAGGCCCCAAATACTGTAATCATTTATGTCGCATATATGTATAAGGGATTGTACAAGCCATTTAGGCCCCAAATACTGTAATCATTTATGTCGCATATATGTATAAGGGATTGTACAATAATAGGGTTGTTATACTGCCTTTTTTTAAAGGTCTAACGGAACTAAAGATTTGTTGATTATTAATATAGTGATCCCTAAAGATAACACCCATGTGTTTATTTTCAAACCAGTATTGCATAGAAACCTTAAAGAGATAATGACAATAGAAATAATGTAATTTGAAACTATTAAAAAAATATTGATGTTGTGTAACATGGTATGTCCGACATTAATCATGAGACTAACCCCAGATCACATGCCTTCTTAAATTTCTGATCTATTGACTTCCATGTTGCGTTATTTGACTATAGAATATTATTTTTAACATCTTTCAAAATTGTTCTCCGCTTTATAAACATATACTTTTTTCAGATATAGCTATGCACATAGTTGATGCAGTCACATGAACCATCTATGTGCATCAACCAATGATCATTTACTGTGCCTGTATAGATTTGCTTTTCATCAAAGTATAAAAATCCAATGAAGGCAAAAACATAATACAATTAAATATTTTTGAAAAAGCATTTTATTATGCAATTTGTAAAGGAAATTTTATTTGTTCATGTCCCTTTAAAGGGCCACTAAACCCAAAATCTTTTTTTAATGATTCAGATAGAGAATAGAAATTTAAACAACATTACAAATTACTTCCATTATTTATTTGGCTTTATTTTCTAGATATTCTTAGTTGAAGAAAAATAAATACACATGTTGAGCCAATCACACGAGGCTTCTTTGTGCAGCAATCAAATGCTTTTCAACAAAGAATATCAAGAGAATAAAACAAATTAGATAATATAAGTAAATTATAAAGAGGTTTATAACTGCATTCTCTTTCTAAATCATAAAATAAAAAAGGTGGGTGGCATGTCCCTTTAATGATTGAGCCTTCATTCACTGCTGTGATTATTATTATTAACACTTTTAGCTTTCAGTTTCAACTAGAAATAAAAATAAACCTAACGTAATTTTTTTTATTTTTATTTTTTAAAGCAACGCCAACAACACAAGCAGAGCCTGTGAGGAGTAACGAAGTGCCCACTTGTTCTACTTCCTCTTCTGCGGTTTACAGACCACCCAGTTCAGCTGTTTCCAGACCTTCGGCCAGTTTTACACATGGACAATTAATACGCTCCACATCTAATGTTACACACACAACTTCCTCGGCGGACACACTTCCTGATGTAAGGACCAGCACTCCAGAAACTGGTGTTGGTAGAGCAACTGGTAAGTACTTTACAAATTAATAATTTCAATGTTGTGTGTTTTATCTCTTTTATCTATCAATTTTTTATTTTTTTTATTTTTTTTTAAATGTCAAATGTCATTATTGACATATTCTAGTTCGAGATCTTTTACAGATGGAATGTAATTTGAAGGACAAATAGCAATGATCATAGATTTTCATGAAAAGGACACTGTACAAATTTTTTTAAATGAGGATTCGTGTAGAGCATGCATGCAATTGTAAGCAATTTTTTAATGGGTTTAAATGTTATCATTATTTTCTTTTTGAGAATTGATCATAGTATTACATTAGAAAGTTGATTGAAATTCCATGCTATATATCTTATTCTCCAAAATATTATTTTTGCTTCAGTGTCCAATTAATTGCAAAGTACATTTCCATTAATAATTTTCCAAATAGAAATTTTACTGAATGTAATAGCGTTTGAATATATGGTTACATTGACTAAAAAACCTTTTTATTTTATTTATTTATTTATTTATTTTTATTTTATTTATTTTTTTATAGGTGATTTGGGACGTCTTTTCCAGCGATTGACTGGACATTCATCTCCATTATTTGATGGTATGTATCACATATGTATATATATATATAATATAACTTAAATTGGTGTATGACGGTTGTATCTGCTCTCTCATTCTATTCTATTTCTGCAAGTGTTTTTAGAACATTTTATTTTTATTTACTAACAATTTGTTATGTCTTGATCTAGAAGAAGAAAACTCATCAAGGGAGATCACTATCAATCTCATGCCAATAGTGGAAAATCCCATTCAAGATGAACCACCAGGAGGGCATGATGGAAGTGAGACTCCAGATATTCTTGAAGATTTTGGAGATGCGCAACCAGATGAAATTCACACACCGGAAAACCTTGAGGAACCTGTTGAAACACAGGCACCACCAATTGCACTTCAAACAGGTGGTCTAAATATTGACAATACACAGGCAGAAGGACTATTGGCCGATGTTGGATTGAGGGAAATGTTGACACTTGCAAGGCAATACAAAGAGGACCACAGAGACATGCAAAATATGATTAACACTAATATTGACCGCTGGGCTGCTCTGTCAGAAAAAAATGTTGAACTAGAAATGCAAAGGAATGAGATTGAAATGCAGAAATTACAGCTGCAAAGAGAAATGTTCCAGTGGCAGAGGCGGATGGATGAAGAGAAAAACCAGCAAATTAACAGAGCTTTAACCATCAGTGAAAGGACATTACAATCTCTGTTGGCTATTGTCAGTGAAAGGGAGGGTACAACAGACCCAAAGAGGCCACGTCTGGAGTGAACATTTAATTTATTATTTATGACACTATATTAGTCACTGTTAATTTTTTTTCATCGATATATTGTTTAATAAGTTAGTTTTTGTGTTCTTTAAGTTTAAAATGTTATTATTTAATAAAGACAAATTTTTTTATTCCCAAAAAAAAGTTTATTTACATAAATTCAAAATCACTTTTGATTCTTCAACACAAAAGTTTTTCTCAGTTATTAATTGTCATTCTTCTGACAATCATCATGACAAAACAAAAAATGAAATCAAATAACATATTTACGGTATAAAAAATCTACTTGCTCCATTAACATTCCCAAAGTTGCCCTAATTTTAGAAATTTTTTGTTTAACATGATCTTCAAGACAACTCTGAGTACTTTTGTCTGCAGTTTCAATAGTTGATTTTGAAGATAAATCTGTAGAAAAATAAATGCAAAGCAAATTTTAATTTAATTTTCATATACATATGCAATGTATGATAGGGTTTTTCATCACAAATATTACCTCCTGATGTGCTGTTATCTAGGTTATCTACTATATTAGCTTCTACACTTATGTCCACTCCTTTAAAGCTTTCATCTGAGCCAACTCCTATTTGAAATATACAATATGTATTAGTTAAAACTTTGATTTTCTTAGATTTAAGATTACTGAGTATGAAACATACCTTTATCTACCATCATTGTTGGTAAAACTTCTATCCTTGGTTGAGTATCATCTGAACTCAAGGCTTCAAATATTGGCACACTATCAGGATTTTGAAATTCTTCCATTTCCATACTATTTTCCATGTCTTCCATGGTAATATCTATGAACGTAATTACAAAGATAAAGATAGAAAACTATTAAATCAAAAACCTAGGATATATTATTTAAAACTATAATAATAATCATTAAAAGGGACATTGAACCCAATTTCTAAGTTTCATGATTCAGATAGTGCATGCAATTTAAATAAACTTTCTATTTTACTTCATTCTTTTTGTATCTTTATTTGAAAAGCAAGAATGTAAGTTTAGATGCCAGCCCATTTTTGGTGAACCAACTGTGTTGTACTTGCTAATTGGACAGAACCAATCAAAAAGTGCTGTCCATGGTGCTCAACAAAAAATTGGCTGGCTCCTTAGCTTAGATGCCTTCTTTTTCAAATAAAGATAGAAAGATAATGAGGAAAAAAATGATAATAGAAGTAAATTAGCAACTTGATTAATATTGCATGCTAAAACTTTTTAAGCCAAAACCTAAAATATATGATTTAAAAGTTAAATAATAAGTAATTACCTGTCTGTCTTTTTATGAAAAATTTCATATGGATTTGGAGATAATTCAATATCCAATAGTGTTATTGGCAAAGGTGGAGAAAGAGCTTCACTTCTGGGTGTTTGCACCAACATTGACCTTAGGTAGCGTGGTGGGTGTTTACACTTCATTCTCCTACTTCTCATATCTATAAACATATATATAAAAAAAATTTGGAATAAAAAAAATAAATTTAATTATTCCAAGTAATTTTTTGTTTTCAAAACATTCAGTTCTGCATGCTTACTTTTCTAACATGTTTCAATGGTATATAGTAATATATTTATATTTTATTCTACTAACTCAGTTCTGCATGTTTCAATGGTATATACTAATATAGTTATATTTTACTCTACTAACTAATTTTTGTATGCTAACTTTTCTAACCTTTTAAGTGTATATAGTAATATAGTTAAATTTTAGTCTACTAACTCAGTTCTGCATGCTTACTTTTTTAACTTTTTGCAATTGTATATACTAATATAGTCAAAGTAACACTCAGAAAATAATATTGTCCTGGATTCGTCAATGATGATGCAGTTCAAAAATAAACCCTTTTTTTATATTATAAAAAATTATTTCATATATAATTTTGAAACTTACATGTCCTTATCAATCTTCGAATCGATTTATAGTACTTCGGTTCTCTTCTCTTCAAATCACTATATTTTCTAAGACACTGTCGTCTTGTTCTTTTAATTTTTGAAATACGATACATTCTTCTCAGCATCTCGTATATAATTTTGTCTCTGCATTCCTGTCTCACTCCCCTCACACCACCAATCCGTTTAGGGAAATATTTATCCATGGCATAAACTAATATCACCAATTCTCCAGCACCAAAAGGTTCAGGACGCGACATGTTTGACGATGACGTGATTAATCGTTATGTCAATCATTAGCTCATTGATATAGATATGTATCCCCGAAAAATAGAAAAAAATATAATGTATATGTAGATTAATGTATTTTATGAAGGTTTGTAAATATCGATGTTTATAGTTATTACAAATGATATTTGGTTTCTATACATTTTCTTTGTTTCAGATGTGTTGATATGTATTAAAATTTACTTTGGTTTACAATTGTTATTTTGTTTCTAAACATTTTCTTTGTTTCAGATGTGTTTATATGTATTAAAATTTATTTTGGTTTACAATTTTTTTTTTGTTTCTAAACATTTTATTTTTTTAAGATGTGTTTATATTTATTAAAATGTACTTTGGTTTACAATTGTTATTTTTTTCTAAACATTTTCTTTGTTTCATATGTGTTTATATGTATTAAAATTTATTTTGGTTTACAATTGTTATTTTGTTTTTAAACATTTTCTTTTTTTTCATATGTGTTTATATGTATTAAAAGTCACTTTGGTTTACAATTGTTAATATATAATGTTTAAAGATTGTAATTTTGTAATAAAATAATTTATTTGCCATTATTTTCTATATGCCACTATTCTTTTAACAAATCTTGAATGGAAAAATATATTATTAAGGATAAGAAAATAAGTGTTAAGAGTAAGCCCTTAAGGTATTTATTTGAATATGGGAAAACCTAGTAGCTGTTAAAAATTGAGGTTAGAATAAAACAAATCAAATTAGCAAGTCTTTTTTAACTCAAAAATCCTATCTGATAACATAAAGCACTGTTGAATATACTGTCGCTTGTTACAGCTACAATTCAATGACACAATACAATTAATTAGCATCAGCTATGGAGGGATTACATTACACTAATCACATTATGTAAAAGAGTGAGAGCAGCTGTAGACACTAGTGTGATGTCACAAAGACAATGTATTACCTATAATATATTGTCTGTAATAACTTTGATCATAAACTTTATTTATTTGAAACCTTTGATAATTGAAGAGCAACAACTGTTATGTATTTAACTGTTTATCATGAGTGATTTTTAATAACCTTAATTCTTAAAAAAAAAATGGAGACAAGTTAATAAAGAAAGTTTTTTATTGATCAACTGAAACTTTAATCTTCAAAATATTGTTCTGAAACCATGTCCCTTGTTGCATTTCCACGCCTATTAGCTTGTTCTACACATATTTCTTCTGGTAAATCATCAGCATCTATTGGATCTTCATCTTCTAATGGACAGCCTCTTTTAATTGCTATATTGTGCAGTATGCAGCAAACCAATATAATTTTTGCAACTTTCTCTGGTGCATACTGCATAGCACCACCAGAACGATCAAGACATCGAAACCGCATTTTCAAAAGACCGAAAGTCCTCTCAATAATCCCCCTGGTAGATCGGTGAGCTTCATTGAAACGTACTTGACTTCTGGTCTGTGGGTTGTTATAGGGAGTCAACAGCCATTCTGTACATGAGTACCCTCCATCTCCTAATAGAATATATAATAAATATAAATATTAATATAAGAATAATTATAAAGATTCAGAACTATACAATACAAATTTAAACTATACAGATTACAGTCGACAAATTGGGCGCAATTTTTGTACATTGAAATGAGAGACAAATTAGACACCAGTTATGCTTACCTAGAAGCCATCCTTCAGGCATATTTCCGTCCTCAAACTTCCGGTATAACCCAGTCTGCCTTAAGATGTAAGAATCATGACAGGAGCCAGGAAAGTTAGAACGGACACTGATAATCCTCATGTTGGGGTCACAGACCATCTGGACATTCAAGGAATGGAAATGCTTTCTATTCCTATAGATCTCCTCACGAGCTTGAAGTGGTCTTACAGCAACATGGGTACAGTCTATGGCACCTAGGACATTGGACATCCCAGCCATCCTATAGAAATTTGACTTGATAGATTGCCATTCTTCAGGGGTAGATGGCAAACAAACATATCAATGAAAAATAACCATCATAGCCCCTATTACTTTGGATAAGTGGCGTGAAAAAGCAGATTGACTCATTCCAATAATGACGCTAGAAACTGCCTGAAAGGAGCCTGTTGCAAAAAAATGCAATGCAGCTAATAGTTTCAGAAGTCCCGGAATAGCTTGTGAACGAGCAGTCATCGGCTCCAAATGATCTTCAATCTCTCGATACAGGTGTAATATCGATTCACGATCAAGCCGGAATCTTTGTATGATCTCTCGGTCAGAAAGGCCGTGCAAACCAACCCGTGGAAGGAATACACGGGGGACACAAACTCTCCTTCTTCTAATGATACGATTAGCTACATTTCCAGTATTCTGTCTTCTAGCCCGGATTTGCATCACACGGAGAATAAACAAAAACAGAATTCTCTCCATAGCTGCTGAAATGAACAATGTAAGTACAAGGCTGATATTACTGCCTTTTATATATGTCTAGAGTGACTTTCCTATTGTTTTGTACCTTGCCCGCCACCTAAAAGGTGGCGAGGCAAAAATAACAAGGTGGGGGCGGAGATTGACGCGAGCGGACAAATAGATTTTTTAGTACATTCGTTTTTGGCGAGTTGGTGGTCAAATGTGTCTAATTACAGTAAAAAATGGAGAGGTAGCGAGGTTTGGCGGATAAGTACGCTCGCAATTTTAAAGATGTGAGTTTTAACATAATTGACGGCTTTGTACATATCAGTTTGCGAGTTTTGATCCGAGATTTGTTGCGGGTAGCTCGCTGACTGCTTAGTACATGGAGCCCCATATGTATCTGAATTACATTTTTCTCAAGTGCACGTTGACTTTACAACAGCATTCTCCACTCTATTCCAGACTCAAAACGGCAGCACTGCTACTATACTCTATAAAAGCTAAACGCAGGCCTATATTACAAGTGAAGCTCAAAAATATGACCACTATTGTGCATTAAAATTGTTCTATTTTTGCGCTCATATTACAAGCCCAAAGTTATCTTTTATTGCTCGAGTGATAGTTTAGGAAGCGCTAACATATTGGATAATGTAAGTGCACTAAATCCCTCACATATTCAATTTCTATGGGGTACACAGCAAAATTCATGTTGGGTATTGCTCGAGCTCCAAGCCAATAGTTCACTTAGATGAGGGTGAATAGGGTCAATGGTGTTCAAGCAGTGCAGTTCTTCATGTAGCTCTGTGCTGTACTATTGATAAGAATGGATTACTTCAGGTCTCTAAAAGCACTAAATTTTACACGTTTGTAAAAAAAAGTTTGGATTGTGCTCAAGAGCAACACAACTCACCAATACAAGCTCATTAAACACTCTAATATGACTCCCTGTGCTATCCATTAAAAGTATAGGAGACACACAAAAATTGGCCATATTAAAATGCTTTGGTTAAAAATTTTAATCGTCCCCTTGTAATACCAGATTGTGCGTTATTTGTGCATGGTCAAACATAACTTAAAGGAGCAGTAAAGTCATAATTAGACATTCATGATATAGACAGAGCATACAATTTTAAATAACTTACCAATTTACTTGTATTAAATTTTCTTCCTTCTCTTGTTATCCTTCACTAAAAGGTTTATCTAGGTAAGCTCAGGAGCAGCAAATAACCTAGGTTTTAACTGCTGATTGGTGGCTGCATATATATATTGCTATTGTCACTGTCCTACCCATGTGTTCAGTTAGAAACAAGTAGTGCATTGCTTACCCTTTAACAAATGATACCAAGAGAATTAAATACATGTGATAATAGAAGTAAACTGGAAAGTTGTTTAAAATTGTATGTTCTACCTAAATCCTGAAAGCAAAAATGTGGGTTTCATGTCCCTTTAATGCACCCTCCTCTATCAATTGCACTCCATTTGCAGTATAATCCATAGTGTAAAACCTTCTTGTTTGTGGATGGCCAGATAAAGGGTAACATTCTTTCAAACTCAACTAGATATTAGTTTAATAGGAGCGATTTAAAAAGAAAACAAAATCATGGACAAAATCTGTTTAAAGGGCCATTATACTGATTTAATCCGCCTTGTTCCGCTTTTGATAACAATACTTATGCAAAGTATCTATAGGCATGTGACTTTCCTAACAGGTGTGAGTGTCTTACGTACTAATTGGATTTACATATAGAGGTGCCTGAACAGGAGCCCAGGTATGCAGTGATCAAGTGTGCAACCGCACGGAATGCGTCTGTGGAGCTCCTGTTCACACACCTGTTGGATTTACTGCTTTTATTCCTGACTGTATGATGTGCTTTTACTTGTTTCTACAATAAATATTGGACAAAGTTTTTTATTTACCCACTAACTGTCTGTGCGTCTCTCCTAATCCTTGGTGTGTTGTTTCATTGTTCAGCATGCATTGCAGACACAGGGCTCAGGGCCAATAGGGAAAGGACTTCCCGCCCACTCTCCATTGTGCTGCGTGGATCCCAACGGAGGTGGAGGTAAGATAGACGCTGCACTCCCTAAAGGCTCGATACATTGTATATACTGATATCTTGCCTAGGAGCTGCCGTCATTTCTGGTATGCGAACATTACATGTATGTTTCTATGACTTTACAGAAATGTATTGTCTATATTTGCACTATACCTCATTACCTCCCCTAATATCTGGTTTTGATACTTAAATAATTCAACAGCAGCTGAAGACGAGGTGGGTTAACTTTATACCATATATATATATCTATAACGGTCAGTACAATGATACTTTTTACATAAACCTGTGATTTGAGCAGCACTATAATGGAGGAAGTTTCTGAAAGTTATGTGCTTAAAGACTTTAGAAAGGAACAAACAGACCTATATGATAAAATTGTCTATACACTGGACAGTCTGTTCTTCGAAATTGTTAATCTCAGAAAAGGAGACATTAAATTAGACCTTGATATAAAATCATTTCTCCTATATAAACATGAAAAAAAGGATTCCTAGAGGCCTACGAATCAGGAACTTTCCATCCTTTATAGTTAACAACCCAGACTTTATAATTAAATGGAATGCAATACTGGATGCATGTTCCTTTGCCCTTATGGATCTACTAATAACCTTTAAAAAGGATCAACGTATAGAGCCAATAGTAGAAATGAGGGCTATGCAGGAGAAATTGAAAAAATATCAACAGGATAAAGATTTAAAAAAATATGACAAAAAATTTGAACAAAGTATGCTTACATTCAGACAAAAATTGTGGGAGTTCAAGTCTAGGAAAATGCTAAGGGACAAAAGACATTCACCTAGATTTAGAGTTTTGCCGGTAAAGACCTGCGGCCTTAAGCCAACCCTGGTATTACGAGTTGTCTGAATGGCTGCGTTAGCCTCAGAAAAGGGAGCATTGAGTATAATTTAGCTCCACTTCAACCCTCAATACCAGCGCTGCTTACGGTAGCGGTAAGCTGGAAAAACGTGCTCGTGCATGATATCCCCATTGGAAACAATGGGGCTGAGCTGGCTGAAAAGAAACCTAACACCTGCAAAAAAGCAGCGTTCAGCTCCTAACGCAGGCCCATTGTTTCCTATGGGGAAACACTCTCTAAGTCTACAGCTAACCCCCTAACATGAACCCAGAGTCTAAACACCCCTAACCTTACACTTATTAACCCCTACTCTGCCGCATCCGGACACCACCGCAACCTATATTATTCCTATAAACCCCTAATCTTCTGGCCCTAACATCGCCGACACCTATATTAACCCCTAATCTGCCCCCCCCCCAAGTCGCCGCCACCTACCTATACTTATTAACCCCTAATCTGCTGACCGGACATCGCCACCACTATAATAAATGTATTAACCCCTAAACCGACGCACTCCCGCCTCGCAAACACTATAATAAATAAATCCAATCGGATTGACCTCGCATTCTATTGGCTGATCGGAACAGCCAATTGAATGCGAGGTCAATCTGATTGGATCAGCCAATTGGATTGAACTTCAATCTGATTGGCTGATTGAATCAGCCAATCAGAATTTTCCTACCTTAATTCCGATTGGCTGATAGAATCCTATCAGCCAATCGGAATTTGAGGGACGCCATCTTGGATGACGTCATTTAAAGGAACCGTCATTCGTTGTTCAGTCGTCAGCCAGGATGGATGTTCCGTGTCGGAGGTCTTCAGGATGCTGCCGCTCCGCTCTGGATGGATGAAGATAGAAGATGCCGCTTGGATGAACACTTCAATCGGATGGAAGACCTCTTCTTGCTCCGCTTGGATGAAGAATTCGGCTTGGCTGGGTGAAGACAACTCAAGGTAGGGAGATCTTCAGGGGGTTAGTGTTAGGTTTATTTAAGGGGGGTTTGGGTGGGTTAGAGTAGGGGTATGTGGGTGGTGGGTTTTAATGTTGGGGGGTTGTATTTTTTTTTACAGGTAAAAGAGCTGATTACTTTGGGGCAATGCCCCACAAAAAGCCCTTTTAAGGGCTGGTAAAAGAGCTGATCAATTTGTAATTTAGAATAGGGTAGGGCATTTTATTATTTTGGGGGGCTTTTTTATTTTATTAGGGGACTTAGATTAGGTGTAATTAGTTTAAACTTCTTGTAAAAAAAATTTTATGTTCTGTAATTTAGTGTTTGTTTTTTTTGTATTATAGATTAGTTTATTTAATTGTATTTTAGTTTAGCTAATTGTAGGAAATTTATTTAATTAATTTATTGATAATGTAGTGTTAGGTGTATTTGTAACTTAGGTTAGGATTTATTTTACAGGTAATTTTGTAATTATTTTAACTAGGTAGCTATTAAATACCGGTATTTAATAGCTATTGTACCTAGTTAAAATAAATACAAAGTTGCCTGTAAAATAAATATAAATCCTAAAATAGCTACAATGTAACTATTAGTTATATTGTAGCTATATTAGGGTTTATTTTATAGGTAAGTATTTAGTTTAAATAGGAATAATTTATTTAATTATAGTAAATTTATTTAGATTAATTTAAATTATATTTAAGTTAGGGGGGTGTTAGGGTTAGGCTTAGGTTTAGGGGTTAATAACTTTATTATAGTAGCGGCGACGTTGGGGGTGGGAGATTAGGGGTTAATAATTGTAGGTAGGTGGCGGCGATGTTAGGGAGGGCAGATTAGGGGTTAATGCAATTTATTATAGTGTTTGAGAGGTGGGAGTGCGGCGGTTTAGGGGTTAATACATTTATTATAGTGGCGGCAAGGTCTGGTCGGCAGATTAGGGGTGAATAAGTGTAGGTAGGTGGCGGCGACATTGGGGGGGGCAGATTAGGGGGTAATAAATATAATATAGGTGTCTGCGATGTTAGGGGCAGCAGATTAGGGGTTCATAGGGATAATGTAGGTGGCGGCGGTGTCCGGAGTGGCCGATTAGGGGTTAAAAAATGTATTATAGTGTTTGCGATGTGGGGGGCCTCAGTTTAGGGGTTCATAGGTAGTTTATGGGTGTTAGTGTACTTTATAGCACAGTAGTTAAGAACTTTATGTTCCCGCGTTAGCCCATAAAACTCTTAACTACAGACTTTTTTTTTGGGGTTGGTGTCTTGGCGGTAGAGGCTGTACCGCTCAGGATATGGAATTGACGTAAGGGGATCTGCGGTAGCCTGGAGTCACGGAAAGAAAGTGAGCGGTAGACCCTTTCCTGCCTGACTCTAAATACCAGCGGGCGTTAAAAAGCAGTCTTAGGACCCCTTAACGCTGCTTTTTAACCCTAACGCAGAACTCTAAATCTAGGCATATGATTCAAAGCAAGTCTATAAGTGGAATCAGACAGAGTTTTCCAAACAAAGAAATTATAGAAATTATGACAAAAATAAGAAAACCAGCTTCAACAAGAAAGGGAAAACAAAACTGTAACCTTCTCGGGTACAGAATATGAAGTGAATTCATCTGATGGGGATAGTATGGAGGAAAAGGATATTCCATCAGTATTAAAACCTTATGAGGAAGCTGTTACACCTGAAACTCAAGATGAGCAATCAAAAAATAAGGAGAGACAGACTTTCCCATCAGTAAGAAGAAAAAAACACACAGGGGGAGAAGAGGCAATGGAACAAAAAACAAAACAACAACAAGCGATTGGGAAAAAAAGCAGAGAGGAACTTTCCCAAAGACCTATGTCACCAGGTCACACATGATGCAAAAGAAATATGCATTAACTCTGATGTCATTAATTTATCAAGTGTAACTTTATCTGAAACTGATAACAATATACTTTCTAAAGGACTTAATTTCGTTCCTGCTTGCCATTTTAACATATTTGAAACTATAGTAGACACAAATAAATTTGTTTGTAAAATTACTCTCCAAAAACATTTTTTTGGTCTAGATGACAAGCAGGATGAAATTAATGATGATGATGAGACAAATATTGTGGTAAATATAGAACAGGCTGATCTTAATTTTTCAGAAGAATGTACTATAGCTGACTTACAAGATCTTCAGCAAGAAGGCATTCATATGGATACGGGCTTAGTAAATGAGTCTGATATCATCTTTTCAAGAAAGAAAAAGAGCCATTTTTACCCTGTACATACTAGATCAAAAGTCAGACATCTTCCAAAAACAGTGGAGGAAAGACTTAGGCAATTACATGCTCGAGGTTTAGCCACAAATAACAAACATTCTTACAATGTGTCCATCAAAGAGAAACAAGCTTTAAAGAAACTTATTGATAATAATAACCTAGTCATCAGACCATCAGATAAGGGCGGAAATGTAGTCATTCTCAATCGAGAGGACTACATAGCGGAAGCTACTCGTCAACTTAATGACAAAAAAGTATACAGTAAACTCAAATACAACCCGACTCAATCCTTTAAAAAAGAAATGACAGACATTGTAACATATGCCAGAAAGAACAACATTATAAATGAAACAACAAAAGAAGCGCTCATCCCTGATCATCCGGTAATACCGATTTTTTTTTGTTGTTGTTGTTGTTGTCATTACTTCCCCAAAATACACAAAAATGTGATTCCCCCTCACTTAATGAACCACTTTCAGATTTTATAGAGTCCTTCTTACAGCCACTTGTTCAAAATCTCCCTAGCTACATTAAAGACACCACAGCTGTTATTAATGAATTAGCCAAAATAAAATGGAAAACTACATACAGATTCTTGACTACTGATGTTACCTCCCTTTACACATCTATACAACATGAGATATGAATGAAAGCTATGGAATATTGTATTAATTTTCATAGCAATTATAAACATGCCACTAAAATATTTTTGCTCAGATCTATTGAATTTTTACTTACACACAATTTTTTTTTATGTTTTAGAATGATTGCTATCTCCAGAGACATGGGACTGCGATGGGGGCTAAATTTGCCCCCTCCTACTCCAACCTTTTCATGGGTTGGTTGGAGAAGTCCCACGTCTATGGAGATAGCAATCCTTTCAAAGATCAGATTATTTTATATTCCCGGTACATAGACAATTTGTTTTTTGTCTTTGAGGGTACCGAGGCTGAAACAGACAATTTTTGTAAATATCTGAATCAAAATAGATGTGGGATAAAACTCACAAGTGAACATAACTCAACATCATTACATTTTCTCACCATATCTAGTAATGACACTTTGATGAACATAAACACAAAGGGATTCAAAAAACCCACAGCTGGTAACACAATTCTGAAATATAACTCATGTCATCCTAAACATGTGGTAAACAACATACCCAAAGGTGAACTAATATGTCTAAAGAGGAATAGTACTACAGATGATGACTATCAGATACTTGCAAGGGATACTATGTCCAGATTAGAAAAGAGAGGTTATACAGAGAAAGTACTAAAGGGTGCCAAAACTTATGTTGATTCCCTATGTAGAGAATATCTCCTTAATTACAAAAAGACAACAAAAAATATACAAACTAGGCGAAAACAAAAACCAAAATGTATCACGGCTTATAGCCAAGAATTTCATAAAATGTGTCACATTATCGAAGATTCACTACCTATCTTATATACAGATCCCATTCAAAAAATGTAATCAAGGAAGGCTCTGATTTTATACCCAGAAATGGCAAAACTTTGGGAAATTTTTTGTCCCCTTCAGATCTCAAAACGAAAATAAATAAGTGTTGGTTACAGAAAAAGGTTTCTTCAGATGTAGAAGGCCAATATGTAAAACCTGTGGGTATGTGTCTGAAGGAGATAGTTTTGTTTCACAAAGCACTGGTCGTGAACACAACATTAATTTCTACATCAATTGTTCTACTACACATGTAGTTTACCTTTTGACATGTAAAATTTGCAAGAAAAAATATACAGGTAAAACTATTAGACCACTAAAAGAGAGGTTTTTACAACATATATGTTCCATTGAAGACGATTTCTCTGACACACCTGTTGCCAGACATTTTAAAACCCTTCATGATGCTAATTCATCATCTCTATATATTCAAGGTATAGATTTTGTACCTAACTGGAGAAGGGGGGGGTGACAGAGAAATGTCCCTAAATAAAAGGGACATTTTTTGGATTTTTACCGTACAAACAAGTTTTCCCCAAGGTCTCAATATGAGACGTGACCTTGGCTTATTTACCTGATCTCAGGCTTTATACATTTAGTTTTTTGCAACACATTTATAAAATGATACCAGTTACAGACTATTTCTTAGGTAATAAGTTGCAAATGTTTATAAAATCAAATGTACCTAGTCATAAGACAGGCTATGACAACATGTATGGTTATGCAGATTTGTGACAATCTGCTAAAATTATCGGCTTTTGTTCTATGTATGTGATGGGGTATTTAAATATGCCTCTATTTTTTATAATGAATTTGTACTTTTTATTGATGTGTGGTAATTTTCCCATAAATGACTTACGGCTAGATTTAGAGTTTTGTCGGTAAGGACCCGCGTAGCTAACGCCGGCTTTTTTCTGGCCGCACCATAAAAATAACTCTGGTATTGAGAGTCCACATAAAGGCTGCGTTAGGCTCCAAAAAAGGAGTGTAGAGCATATTTAACGCAGCTTCAACTCTCGATACCAGAGTTGCTTACGCAAGCGGCCAGCCTCAAAAACGTGCTCGTGGACGATTCCCCCATAGGAAACAATGGGGCTGTTTGAGCTAAAAAAAAACCTAACACCTGCAAAAAAGCCGCGTTCAGCTCCTAACGCAGCCCCATTGTTTGCTATGCGTAAACACTTCCTACGTCTGCACCTAACACCCTAACATGTACCCCGAGTCTAAACACCCCTAACCTTACACTTATTAACCCCTATTCTGCCGCCCCCGCTATCGCTGACCCCTGCATATTATTATTAACCCCTAATCTACCGCTCCGGACACCGTCGCTTCTTACATTATCCCTATGTACCCCTAATCTGCTGCCCTAACATCGCCGACCCCTATATTATATTTATTAACCCCTAATCTGCCCCCCACAATGTCGCCTCCACCTGCCTACACTTATTAACCCCTAATCTGCCGAGCGGACCTGACCGCTACTATAATAAAGTTATTAACCCCTAATCCGCCTCACTAACCCTATAATAAATAGTATTAACCCCTAATCTGCCCTCCCTATCATCGCCGACACATAACTTCAATTAATAACCCCTAATCTGCCGACCGGAGCTCACCGCTATTCTAATAAATGTATTAACCCCTAAAGCTAAGTCTAACCCTAACACTAACACCCCCCTAAGTTAAATATAATTTACATCTAACAAAATTAATTAACTCTTATTAAATAAATTATTCCTATTTAAAGCTAAATACTTACCTGTAAAATAAATCCTAATATAGCTACAATATAAATTATAATTACATTGTAGCTATTTTAGGATTAATATTTATTTTACAGGCAACTTTGTAATTATTTTAACCAGGTACAATAGCTATTAAATAGTTAAGAACTATTTAATAGTTACCTAGTTAAAATAATTACAAAATTACCTGTCAAATAAATCCTAACCTAAGTTACAATTAAACCTAGCACTATACTATCATTAAATTAATTAAATAAAATACCTACAATTACTTACAATTAAACCTAACACTACACTATCAATACATTAATTAAATACAATATCTACAAATAACTACAATGAAATAAACTAACTAAAGTACAAAAAATAAAAAAGAACTAAGTTACAAAAAATAAAAAAATATCTACAAACATAAGAAAAATATTACAACAATTTTAAACTAATTACACCTACTCTAAGCCCCCTAATAAAACAACAAAGCCCCCCAAAATAAAAAATGCCCTACCCTATTCTAAATTACTAAAGTTAAAAGCTCTTTTACCTTACCAGCCCTGAACAGGGCCCTTTGCGGGGCATGCCCCAAGAAGTTCAGCTCTTTTGCCTGTAAAAAAAACATACAATACCCCCCCCCCAACATTACAACCCACCACCCACATACCCCTAATCTAACCCAAACCCCCCTTAAATAAACCTAACACTAAGCCCCTGAAGATCTTCCTACCTTATCTTCACCATACCAGGTTCAACGATCGGTCCTGAAGAGCTCCTCCGATGTCCTGATCCAAGCCCAAGCGGGGGGCTGAAGATGTCCATGATCCGGTAGAAGTCTTCATCCAAGCGGGGCAGAAGAGGTCTTCCATCCGATTGAAGTCTTCATCCAGGCGGCATCTTCTATCGACATCCATCTGGAACGGACCGGCAGCATCCTGAAGACCTCCGACGCGGAACATCCATCCTGGCCGACGACTGAACGACGAATGACGGTTCCTTTAAATGACGTCATCCAAGATGGCGTCCCTCGAATTCCGATTGGCTGATAGGATTCTATCAGCCAATCGGAATTAAGGTAGGAATATTCTGATTGGCTGATGGAATCAGCCAATCAGAATCAAGTTCAATCCGATTGGCTGATCCAATCAGCCAATCAGATTGAGCTCGCATTCTATTGGCTGTTCCGATCAGCCAATAGAATGCAAGCTAAATCTGATTGGCTGATTCCATCAGCCAATCAGAATATTCCTACCTTAATTCCGATTGGCTGATAGAATCCTATCAGCCAATCGGAATTCGAGGGACGCCATCTTGGATGACGTCATTTAAAGGAACCGTCATTCGTCGTTCAGTCGTCGGCCAGGATGGATGTTCTGCGTCGGAGGTCTTCAGGATGCTGCCGCTCCGTTCCAGATGGATGTCGATAGAAGATGCCGCCTGGATGAAGACTTCAATCGGATGGAAGACCTCTTCTGCCCCGCTTGGATGAAGACTTCTACCGGATCATGGACATCTTCAGCCCCCCGCTTGGGCTTGGATCAGGACATCGGAGGAGCTCTTCAGGACCGATTGGTGAACCTGGTATGGTGAAGACAAGGTAGGAAGATCTTCAGGGGCTTAGTGTTAGGTTTATTTAAGGGGGGTTTGGGTTAGATTAGGGGTATGTGGGTGGTGGGTTGTAATGTTGGAGGGGGGGTATTGTATGTTTTTTTTACAGGCAAAAGAGCTGAACTTCTTGGGGCATGCCCCGCAAAGGGCCCTGTTCAGGGCTGGTAAGGTAAAAGAGCTTTTAACTTTAGTAATTTAGAATAGGGTAGGGCATTTTTTTATTTTGGGGGGCTTTGTTGTTTTATTAGGGGGCTTAGAGTAGGTGTAATTAGTTTAAAATTGTTGTAATATTTTTCTTGTGTTTGTAGATATTTTTTTATTTTTTTAACTTAGTTCTTTTTTATTTTTTGTACTTTAGTTAGTTTATTTCATTGTAGTTATTTGTAGGTTTTGTATTTAATTAATGTATTGATAGTGTAGTGTTAGGTTTAATTGTAGGTAATTGTAGGTATTGTATTTAATTAATTTATTGATAGTGTAGTGTTAGGTTTAATTGTAGATAATTGTAGGTATTTTATTTAATTAATTTAATGATAGTATAGTGTTAGGTTTAATTGAAACTTAGGTTAGGATTTATTTTACAGGTAATTTTGTAATTATTTTAACTAGGTAACTATTAAATAGTTCTTAACTATTTAATAGCTATTGTACCTGGTTAAAATAATTACAAAGTTGCCTGTAAAATAAATATTAATCCTAAAATAGCTACAATGTAATTATAATTTATATTGTAGCTATATTAGGATTTATTTTACAGGTAAGTATTTAGCTTTACATAGGAATAATTTATTTAATAAGAGTTAATTAATTTCGTTAGATGTAAATTATACTTAACTTAGGGGGGTGTTAGTGTTAGGGTTAGACTTAGCTTTAGGGGTTAATATATTTATTAGAATAGCGGTGAGCTCCGGTCGGCAGATTAGGGTTAATAATTGAAGTTATGTGTCGGCGATGTTAGGGAGGGCAGATTAGGGGTTAATACTATTTATTATAGGGTTAGTGAGGCGGATTAGGGGTTAATAACTTTATTATAATAGCGGTGCGGTCCGGTCGGCAGATTAGGGGTTAATAAGTGTAGGCAGGTGGAGGCGACGTTGTGGGGGCAGATTAGGGGTTAATAAATATAATATAGGGGTCGGCGGTGTTAGGGGCAGCAGATTAGGGGTACATAAGGATAACGTAGGTGGCGGCGCTTTGCGGTCGGCAGATTAGGGGTTAATAAGTGTAGGTAGCTGGCGGCGACGTTGTGGGGGGCAGGTTAGGGGTTACTAAATATAATATAGGGGTCGGCGGTGTTAAGGGCAGCAGATTAGGGGTACATAAGGATAACGTAGTTGGCGGTCGGCAGATTAGGGGTTAAAAAAAATTAATCGAGTGTCGGCGATGTGGGGGGGACCTCGGTTTAGGGGTACATAGGTAGTTTATGGGTGTTAGTGTACTTTAGAGTACAGTAGTTAAGAGCTTTATGAACCGGCGTTAGCCCAGAAAACTCTTAACTACTGACTTTTTTCCTGCGGCTGAAGTTTTGTCGTTAGAGTTCTAACGCTCACTTCAGCCACGACTCTAAATACCGGAGTTAGAAAAATCCCATTGAAAAGATTTACGCAATTTACGTAAGGGGATCTGCGGTATGGAAAAGTCGCGGCTGAAAAGTGAGCGTTAGACCCTTTTTTGAGTGACTCCAAATACCACAGTTAGCCTAAAACCAGCGTTAGGAGCCTCTAACGCTGGTTTTCACGGCTAACGCCAAACTCCAAATCTAGGCCTTAGACTTTCCCGTAATGTACATACATACATATATATTATATATTGCTAATTATACTTTTTCTATTTTGTTCGATTTGTCATTTAGACTGTAACCTCATGAAGTTGTTCCTTCTAACAAATTAATTGGTATTATACTGTATATGTACTTTTTGTTTTATGATTTCTAACAGCCTTGTTCTGCTTTTGCTAACACTACTTATGCAAAGTATCTATAGGCATGTGACTTACCTAACAGGTGTGAGTGTCTTACGTACTAATTGGATTTACATATAGAGGTGCCTGAACAGGAGCCCAGTTATTCAGTGATCAAGTGCGCAACTGCACGAAATGCGTCTGCTTGGAGCTCCTGTTCACACACCTGTTGGATGTACTGCTTTTATTCCTGACAGTATGATGTGCTTTTACTTGTTTCTACAATAAAGATTGGACAAAGTTTATTTACCAGCTGCCTGTCTGTGCGTCTTTCCTAATCCTTGGTGTGCTGTTTCATTGTTCAGTGTGCATTGCAGACATGCTTGTCGGAGACGCCGACACAGGGCTCAGGGCCAATAGGGAAAGGACTTCCCGCCCACTCTCCATTGTGCTGTGTGGTTCCCAACAGAGGTGGAGGTAAGATACACGCTGCGCTCCCTAAAGGTTCAATACATTGTATATATATTGTCTTGGGACTAGTAGTGATCTGCAGGTACAGAGCGCTACTTTAACTGTGCATTTAACCCCATTGCAGGGGTTAAACACAAAGCTTTGCTGCATCAATAGTAATAAAATGACTTGCTCTAACAAATTAAAGCATTTCATTTTATCACTATAATGGCCCTATGATTTAACAAAAGGAAAACAAATTTACACCATCTATGGCCTACATTCTTAATTTAATTTTAGGTCACACTAACCTAAAATTAATTTTAAATGACAAATTGAGTAAATGAACACATCATTTGCATGGAAGAGGATGTAGAAGAGGACAAACAAAAATGAAGAGGAAAAAGATGGCAACATTACTATATTTTTCAGCCTCCATATAACATGTATTTAAAGGTACAATATTTGTACGAAAACAACAGCACACTCCATAGAAATTTCTCTTTAGCAACTCTTCAGACTTCATTCTTATAAATCTTTCCTCTAAAAAATCAATATACCTGTGGTGCAAACGGACACATATAAAATAAATGTGCCGGTTAGCTCCACTTATGTTACACTTTGCACAAATATCAAATGAGGATTTACCAATCACACAAGCTTGTGTGTGTATATTAGGCTCTGTACTATATATATATATATATATATATATATATATTTTTTTTTTTTTTTTGGCCATCTCCCATTGGTTAAAGCACCCCAACCCAGCTCAGGTGTGCTCATGACAGTTTAATAGAGTTGGGAATATTAAGAGAGGGAATCTCATTCTAGTATGAAGAGTAAATGATTCAGCCCTCTGAGGCAAAGGACTGTAGTGTTAGGACCAGTCTATATTGGGGCACCTTGTAAGTGGTGACTGGCTAAGCAAAATATGGCCATAAAAGAATAGTTGTTCCTTGATGTTTGCAGGCAATTTTTTGCAGTAGTTCAAAAAATATGTTGTGCTTTTGAAAATGGATGTGTTTTTGTTTGTGTATATATGTGTGTGTGTGTGTGTGTATGTATGTGTGTATGTATATGTATGTGTATATATATATATATATATATATATAGATATATATTAAAAGTAAAAAAAAAAATGTTTCTAAAGAAACTCTTCCAGTAACCACCTTCACCTCTTACATAATCATATAAGGGAATTAATCCTGAAGATTTCACCATTATAGCATCTATCTAATTGAGTTTAAAAAAAAAAACAACTATCGGCTAGATTAAAAGTTTTACGTTATGAGCGGCTCGGTGCTAACTTGCAAGTTATTGTCACCGCTCACCTCCCTATAGCGCTGCTATTACAGATTTTCATAAACCCGGCGTTTTCAGGCAATATGTGAGCAATAAGCAAAATTGAGCTCCATACTGCACCCAAATACCAGCGCTGCTGTGAGCTGGTTTTACGTGCTCGTGCACAATTTCCCCATAGTCATCAATGGGGAGAGCCAGCTAAAAAAAAGCCTAACACCTGCAATAAAGGAGCATAAAGTTCCGTAACACAGCCCTATTGATTCCTATGGGGAAAGAAAAGTTATGTTTACACCTAACACCCTAACATAAACCTGAGTCTAAACACCCCTAATCTACCGCCCCCGACATCGCCGCCACCTACATTACACTTATTAACCCCTAATCTGCCGCCCCCGACATCGCCAATAGAACAACCAATAGAATGCGAGCTCAATCCTATTGACTGATTGGATCAGCCAATAGGATTGAAGCTCAATCCTATTGGCTGATTGGATCAGCCAATAGGATTGTTTCATCTTTAATTACGATTGGCTGATAGAATTCTATCAGCCAATAGGAATTCAAGGGACACCATCTTGGATGATGTCCCTTAAAGGAACAATTAATTCTTCGTTAGCCATTGTCAGAAGAGGATGCTCCGCGCCGGATGTCTTGAAGATGGAGCCGCTCCGCGCCAGATGGATGAAGATAGAAGATGCCGTCTGAATGAAGACTTCTGCCAGCTTGGATGAAGACTTCTGCTGGCTTCGCTGAGGATGGAGTGGATCTTCGGGGGTAAGTGTTAGGTTTTTTTAAGGGTTTATTAGGTGGGTTTTATTTTTAGATTAGGGTTTGGGCTGAAAAAGAGTTACATTTTCAGGGCAATGGGGAGCTTAGTTTTATTTAGATAAGGTTTTATTTGGGGGGTTTGGTTGTGTGGGTGGTGGGTTTTACTGTTGGGGGGGTTGTTTGTATTTTTTTTTTTAAAAGAGCTGATTTCTTTGGGGCAATGCCCCGCAAAAGGCCCTTTTAAGGGCTATTGGTAGTTTAGTTTAGGCTAGGGTTTTTTATTTGGGGGGGGGGGGGGTTTATTTTGATAGGGCTATTAGATTAGGTTAATTAGTTTAAATATTTGATAATTTCTTTTTTATTTTGTGTAATTTAGTGATTTTTTTTTGTAATTTAGTTAATTGTATTTAATGTAATGCATACAACCACCACACTAACCTTTCCTAACGCCATTGCTTTCCCCTTGAACCCCGTAGATTGTAAGCCTATGGGCCCAGCTGTTTACAGATCGCTTCATAAGAGCCGACTACAACAGTGAAACTCTCGGCAGGGCCCTCTACCCACTTGACCCCTACAAAAGCTATCCTGTACACCGACTATGTTTACAGCGCTGCAGAATCTGTTGGCGCTCTACAAATACCTGATAATAATAATAATAAATAATTTATTTAATTGTAGTGTAAGGTTAGGTGTTAGTGTAACTCCAGGTTAGGTTTTATTTTACAGGTAAATTTGTATTTTAGCTAGTAAATAGTTAACTTTAAGTATTTATTTTTAAATAGGAATTATTTAGTTAATGATAGTAATTTTTATTTAGATTTATTTTAATTATATTAAAGTTAAGGGTGTTAGGGTTAGGGGTTTATAACTTTAGTATAGTAGCGGCGATTTTGTGGGCAGCAGATTAGGGGTTAATAACAGTAATGTAGGTTGCGGCAATGTTAGGGACAGCAGATTAGGGGTTAATAATATTTAAATAGTGTTTGTGATGCAGGAATGCAGCGGTTTAGGGGTTAATATGTTTATTATAGTGGTGGCGAGGCCCGGAGCGGCAGATTAGGGGTTAATAATTTTATTTTAGTGTTTGCAATGTGGGACAAATAAGTCACCCAAAGAATTTATTAGAATAATCTCAGATAATTTTCAAACCTCAAACAATGGAAATTGCAGAAAGTTATTGTTTAAACAGTGGGAGACAAAATAAATGCATGAAACGGTTGCTGGGTATTTGTTTTTTAAAAGCCAGCACATAATGTTTAGGCAAATATTTAATAATGGTTCTTAGAGACATGTCTGTAATGAAATAATAAAAAAGACTGCTTACAGAAGAGATTCTGCGTCAGTTATGGAGCAAGCTGATAAAAAATATACATTTTCACATGAAACATTGCAGTAGATATACAGTGATGTTAAAGGAAGGCAAACTAATTTTAAAGTGATTGTAAACTTTTATTGATTATCTCAACAATATTTGTAATAAAAAAGTGATGGTCACTTTCATTGATCAAAATCATTGTAAAGGCTAAATTATATAAATAATTACCCTTTCATTTTGTTATACATTCCGCAATTCCTTCACCCACAACGCATAATCTATTTCTGTGTAAAATGATGAATCATGCTGTAGCCAATTGTATTTCACTCCCTTTGGCGTCCAGCAAGTTAATAATAACGCCCCTGATTTTGACGCTTAAGGGGATGCAATATTATTGGCTACAGATTATTAATCATTGTACACAGAAATAGACTATGCATTGTTGGCCGAGGAAATGACGGAATGTAAAACAAAATGAAAGGGTAATTATTATATTTTACTGTCTACAATGATTTTGATCAATGAAAGTGCCTAATCATTTACTTTTCATTAAAAATATTGTTGAGATAATCATTTAAATTTACAATCACTTGAATAAACCAATTGAGTGCTACAGATGTGAAAAAAAGAAATCATAATGCAAATTATTTTAATTTAAAGAAGCTATATACCATTCTTGTGGGAACATGGGGGACACAATGTGTACATGTGACAGTAAAAAGATAAAATAACAGTCGAAATAAAAAAAATACATATGAAGCTGAATAACAAGATTCACGAGCCAGGTGAATTAACTATCCAGGTGAATTAATACATTGATGGACCTTAATTTAAGTTGAAGTACAATTAGAAGAAAAACTACTCTTTCAGTTATAATATTGGAAAAGATTTGGCTAAAAAGAATTTGGCTAAACCTTTGCTAAAAACAGGAATACGTTTATAAACATAGATTTAGGTATGCCAGAGACAAATATGACTAAAAGATTAATGGAGTTCTGCTATTTGACACATTCAACTGATGAATGTATAAACTAACTAAAAGAAAAGAATGTTCCAGTGTTTGAAGAGTAATTAGGAAAAGTAAAAAACAAACAAACATGGTAACACTAAAATGTAAAGCACAGCCAAAGTTAATAAATTTAATAAGAGTGACATTTGCATTGGTGGCAGTAGAAACAGAACTAGAAAGATTGGAGGAACAAGGTATTATTCAAGTGCATTGCAATGAGTAGGCTTCACCCGTTTTACCAATAAGCACACTATAACTTTAATGAGACCTGACCTGAACCTCTAGGGGAACCATCTGGCCCTGCAGCTAGTAGTGACATCACCACAAGGGAGCCTGGTGGTGTCTGGGCTCCTCTGTGCACCTCCTGAAAAATAAATGGCTCACAGTTTCAAGAATGGGTATGGATTTGCCTTTACAATATAGTTTTCAAGATTGCCGCCAAAGTGTTGTTGTACAGAAAAAACTGCCACCATATTTGGATGCACAGATGCATATCCTCTGCAACAGACTAACCAGGGTTGTGAAGGATGACTAACAGTGACAGAGAAACAGATCATCTTCTTCCTATGTGGCTGCCAGCTGAACTTCTGCTGACTACAAACAGCAAGAAAGGAGCTGTTGAAATGGTAGTGCCAGATTGGCCCACCTTTTCCTGGTAGGCTGGTGGGCAGCCATCGCCTTAGGGCCGTATCCTTTGTCATGGATGTCACAGAGTGAGCCTTGTGTGAAAGCATAGTGCATTTCTTCAAGGCAGCTCTGCTACTGACAAGGGTGTGGGAGCCAGTGGTGACAGAAAAGTGGCCCCAGGACTGCTCCTAATGAGGGTGTAGGGGCCTGTTGTGGAAGAAAAGTGGCCCTAGGCAAGGTACGGAGGAGTGAGGATGGGGGTGGGGGGGGGGGGGGCATTGGGCCAGGTGTTTTCAAACATTTCCAGAGCCAATCTATTTTCTAAGTCTGGCCAAGAATGGCAGCTCCCCAACACAAACTTTGCCCTCTGGTCCAGTGAGATCTAGATAAGCCAATGCCAATAAGAAAACAAAATGGAGAAATTAGATTGGAGACTTACAGATAGTTCTAAATTGACAATTAGAATATGATAAATACCATGAATAGAAGAGATGTTTACAACATTGACGGAAGGAAAAAAGTGTAGCCAAATTTTCCTCAGTATAACAGTATGTTTTTTAGGACAGCTTCTGCACCTGAATTATGGCAATGTACTATGGATGAACAGTTAGCTGGTATATATTTTAACCCAGTGTCTTTTAGATAATTTGTTTATAACTGGGAGACATTAACTTAAATATAATGTTTAACAGGTACTGCAACAATTTTATAGATTAATGTGAGTGCATGACAGATCATTTAGAATTAAGTGCACATGTGTATGACAGTAACAGATTGCAAACCACTGAAAACACAATGACAGCATTAAAAGATGCACCAACCCCAGAAAGTAGAATAATGTATAGTGTGCAATAACCAAAAAACATGCTGATCAATTGTTTAATGAGTTGTAATTAATCAGCAAAAAACACTGGAAAAAACGAATTCAAATAAATGAGGATGATATTTGGAATGAAATATCTGCTGAGCAGCAATCGGAATGACAAGATCAATTGGAACAGGAAATGCAAGAAACACAAGAAGAAGATATTGTGCCCTTAAAGAAATATGATGGCCATACATCATTATCAAAGATCACAAAGTAGCATAAGCTTTTCATTTTACCAATTTGAAAGAGGATGCTTACATATATACATATGTCAAGGTTAATACAATGGAACCTTTTAGAACCCATGGAACATTTTTAAACCATTTCTGTAAAAGACCGCTGACATGTATTTTTCATCAATCTTCTTTTAAAGCAACAATATGGCAATCCTTGGCAAGAGACCATTTTGTTAAAGCAGATACAGAGGGAAAAAAGAGTGAAAAATTGGAAAAAGAATATGTCAGAAATTAATTAGTGGCCGAACTGAGAAAAACAGTGGTTTGTGTGTTGAGACCGACTGAGGCTGCAGAGATTAACATAAAAATGCTTCCTTGGAGATATGCAAGTTGGATTTGTGAGTAAAATAACAGTTCCCGATAGTTATATATTGGTCAACCCTCTCAACTCCAAGCATTAGCTAAGGATATAACATCTAACATTTTTTACGTTCTACTATTCATTTGCTATTTAACTATACTGTAAATATATTTTTTAATTATTCCGTTAACTGATCCATTTAAATAAAGATTAAAAAATAGTTAAACGTGCAATATGCCTTCACAGAACCTTCAACATCTAACACTTTTGTAATGTTAATTAATTTATAATTTTAATTACATTTGCCTTAGAATTAATAACTCAGACATAACTGCTGCACTGAATTTTCACTGGTATCTATAGAGATTAGCCATTCAAGACTGTAGAAGGAGTGGGACCTTTGTTAATGATGTCAGTGAGGTCAGAAGTGGTTAATGAAAATAGCACAGCTGGATTGAGGAGTAAGGTGGTTCATAGGTTTCTATTTTGGATTAATAATTTTTTGAGTAGTTGTTGTCCTGTGGGCTCCTGTAGAGTGGTCCCTGGTGTATTGAGAGTTAAACTGAAGCGCCAAGAAGGATTAATGGGAGGGTCATGTAAGGATTGATAAATCAAGATGTAATAAATAGGGTAACTGTGGGAGGTTGAGTTTAGGGTTAAGTGTAATGTATAGACTTTAGGTTTGTGTTATTTAAGGTGTGGAAGGTACCGGCAAAGAATTACTGGGGCATAATAATGGTACCAGTACTTAATGCCGATGAGTTCAAAATCTCCTTATTGGAGAATCAGCCATAAGGAATCGGCAGTATTTAGTGAGGCACAATAGTGGGCTATCACTAAATAATATCAAATAATAGCTGATGCCTTTTTTAACAGAGGCTCAATTTTTGCAACCTGATTAAGATCTAGAGCCCAATTCTCTAAAGCTCTCTAGTCTTGCAAGATTATCTTAAAAGTCTTGTTAGTACTGTGAGGTCCCTCAAAGAATTTTAGAGACACACGTTTTAGATTGAGAGCTATATATGTCACAATGGTTCAGGGTTTGAAAGACAGACACACATACTTTTTGTAGGATTTCTCTCCAGGGTCAAGAGTTTTTGATAATCAGACCCCTAGTGTTAACGTGAGTAATATGAGCTATACCATATGTTAAAAGAGACTTTAATGTCTTTCAGGACAACAAGGAATACACATACTATACTGGCAGTCATCACAAGAAATGGTCTTCTTAGTCTATACAATGGGAACTTACAATTTTGATAGAATGAAGCAGCTCATTACTTTCAATGGTAGAAATTGTGCCTTTTTGCAAAACATGTTTGACAGTGTGAGAACAGTTTAACCCCTTAACGACCGACGACGTACAGGGTACGTCCTACAAGAAACAGTCGTTAACTACCAAGGACAAACCCTGTACTTCGTCAGGGGTTTCAAATGGTGGAAGCGATCATGATCGCTTCCAGCTGCTTTCATGTTATTGCAGTGATGCCTCAATATTGAGGCATCCTACAGTAACATTTTTTAGGGATCCGATGCAGAGAAAGCCTCTCTGCATTGGTCATCGATGGTGCTGATTGTTGGTGGGTGGGAACCATTGCAGGGAGGCGGGTGGGCGGCTATCGATGGTGGATGTTTGTCAGAGGAAGGCGGAATCCTGTGCGGGAACGCTACAATATGAGACTAAGTGTTAAGCGAAGGAGGGAGAGAAAAGGGGGTGAAATTGCATCTAAGGAATCTAGGAGGGGGGCAGCTACACTAAAGAAATAAAACATAATTTATGTAAGAACTTACCTGATAAATTAATTTCTTTCATAATGGCAAGAGTCCATGAGCTAGTGACGTATGGGATATACATTCCTACCAGGAGGAGGAAAAGTTTCCCAAACCTCAAAATGCCTATAAATACTCCTCCCACAACACACATACTTCAGTTTAATGTATAGTCAAGTAGTGAGGTGTAAAAAAAGGAGTAAAACAGAATACAGAAAAAGAGGAACTGGAAAATAATATTCTGCTTTCTTTCATGTAATTGGCAAGAGTCCATGAGCTAGTGACGTATGGAATATATAATCCTACCAGGAGGGGCAAAGTTTCCAAAACCTCAAAATGCCTATAAATACACCCCTCACCACACCCACAATTCAGTTTTACAAACTTTGCCTCCTATGGAGGTGGTGAAGAAAGTTTGTGCTAAGATTTCTACGTTGATATGCGCTTCTCAGCATTGTTGAAGCCTGATTCCTCTCAGAGCACAGCAAATATCAGAGGGATGTGAAGGGAGTATCACTAATTGAATACGATGATTTTCCTAACGGGGGTCTATTTCATAGGTTCTCTGTTATCAGTCATAGAGATTCATCTCCTACCTCCCTTTTCAGATCATCGATATACTCTCAATTTACCATTACCTCTACTGATAACTGTTTCAGTACTAGTTTGGCTATCTGCTATATGTGGATGGGTGTCTTTTGGTAAGTATGTTTTTTATTACTTAAGGCACCCCAGCTATGGTTTGGCACTTTATCCATTTATATAATGTTCTAAATATATGTATTGTACTTATATTTGCCATGAGTCAGGTTCATGTATTTCCTTCTGCAGACTGTCAGTTTCATATTTGGGGAAAATAAACATTTTTAAGAATTTTTTTTCTTACCTGGGGTTTAGTCTTTTTTCAATTGATTACTTTATTCTTGCAACTTGCGGGTGGTATAGGCCCACGGGTGCGCCAAATGCTAAACTTTATTGCATCATTTTTGGCCTTAAATACGGTTGCAACTTTTTCATTATTTTAATACCCCATTGATATTTGCCTCTTGCCTTTTTCTCTATCAGAGGGCTATGCTATTTGCATTTTTCCCATTCCTGAAACTGTCATATAAGGAAATTTATAATTTTGCTTTATATGTTTTTTTCTTTTACATTTTGCAAGATGTCTGAATCTGATCCTGCCTCAGAAGTATCTGCTGGAACTTTGCTGCCTGACATCTGATATGATTTCTAAGGAATGGAATAAGGCAGGTACTTCTTTTATTCCTTCTTCAAGGGTTAAAAAATTGTATCCTTTACCAGCAAACTCTATAGAGTTTTGGGAAAAAATCCCCAAAGTTGATGGGGCTATTTCTACTCTTGCTAAATGTACCACTATTCCTTTGGAAGATAGTACTTCCTTTAAGGATCCTTTAGATAGGAAGCTTGAATCTTATCTAAGGAAAGCCTATTTATATTCAGGTCATCTTCTGAGACCTGCAATTTCTTTGGCTGATGTTGCAGCTGCATCAACTTTCTGGTTGGAGAATTTAGTGCAACAAGAATTGGATTCTGACATATCTAGCATTATTTGCTTACTGCAATATGCTAATCATTTTATTTGTGATGCCATTTTTGATATTATCAAAATTGATGTTAGATCCATGTCTTTAGCTATTTTAGCTAGAAGAGCTTTGTGGCTTAAATCTTGGAATGCTGATATGACATCTACATCTAGATTACTATCTGTTTCTTTCCAAGGTAATATTTTATTTGGTTCTCAGTTGGATTCTATTATTTCAAATGTTACTGGGGGAAAGGGAGTTTTTCTGCCTCAGGCTAAGAAAACCTAAGGGTAAATCTAAGGCTTCTAACCGTTTTCGTTCCTTTCGTCAGAATAAGGAACAAAAATCTAATCCTTCCCCCAAGGAATCTTTTTCCAAGTCGAAGCCTTCCTCAAATTGGAATAAATCCAAGCCATTTAAGAAACCAAAGTCAGCCCCTAAATCCGCATGAAGGTGCGGCCCTCATTCCAGCTCAGCTGGTAGGGGGCAGATTAAGGTTTTTCAAGGATATTTGCATAAATTCTGTCCAAAATCAATGGATTCAGAGCATTGTCTCTCAAGGGTATTGAATAGGATTCAGAGTAAGACCTCCTGTGAGAAGATGTTTTTCTCTCGCGTATCCCAGCAAATCCAGTAAAGCTCAGGCTTTCCTGAAGTGTGTTTCAGACCTGGAGTCTTCGGGGGTAATCATGCCAGTTCCTTTTCAGGAACAAGGTCTGGGGTTTTATTCAAATCTATTAATTGTCCCAAAGAAGGAAAATTCATTCAGACCAGTTCTGGATCTGAAAATTTTTAATCGTTATGTAAGAGTACCAACTTTCAAGATGGTGACTATAAGGACTATTCTTCCTTTTGTTCAGCAAGGACATTATATGTCTACAATAGACTTGCAGAATGCATACCTTCAGATTCATCCAGAACCTTATCAGTTCCTGAAATTCTTTTTTCTAGAGAAGCATTACCGATTTGTTACTCTTCCATTTGGCCTAGCAACCGCTCCAAGAATCTTTTCAAAGGTTCTAGGTGCCCTTCTCTCTGTAATCAGAGACCAGGGTATTGTGGTGTTTCCTTATTTGGATGATATCTTGGTACTAGCTCAGTCTTTACGTTCTGCAGAATCTCACACGAATCAACTAGTGTTGTTTCTTCAAAAACATGGAGGATCAATTTACCAAAAAGTTTCTTGATTCCTCAGACAAGGGTCACCATTTTAGGTTTCCAGATAGATTCAGTGTCCATGACTCTGTCTCTAACAGACAAGAGACGTTTGAAATTGGTTGCAGCCTGTCGGCACTTTCAGTCTCAGTCATTCCCTTCAGTGGCTATGTGCACGGAAGTTTTAGGCCTCATGACTGCAGCATCGGACGCGATTCCTGTTGCTCGTTTTCATATGAGACCTCTTCAGCTTTGTATGCTGAATCAATGGTGCAGGGATTATACAAAGATATCACAGTTAATATCCTTAAATCCCAATGCTCGACACTCTCTGACGTGGTGGTTAAATCTCCAGCGTCTAGTTCAAGGGGCTTCCTTTGCTCGGCCAACCTGGACTGTGATCACTACAGATGAAAGTCTTTCAGGTTGGGGAGCTGTTTGGGGATCTCTGACAGCACAAGGGGTTTGGAAATCTCAATAGGCGAGATTACCAATCAATATTTTAGAACTCCGTGCAATTCTCAGAGCTCTTCAGTTTTGGCCTATGTTGAAGAGAGAACCGTGCATTTGCTTTCCGACAGACAATATCACAACTGTGGCATATGTCAATCATCAGGTTGGGACTCACAGTCCCCAAGCTATGAAAGAAGTATCCTGTCTAATCTCTGCGGTGCATATCCCAGGTGTAGACAATTGGGAGGTGGATTATCTCAGCCATCAGACTTTACATCCAGGGGAGTGGTCTCTCCATCCAGATGTGTTTTCTCAGATTGTTCAGATGCGGGGTCTTCCAGAGAGATCTCATGGCCTCTCATCCAAACAAGAAACTTCCCATATACCTGTCCAGGCCCAGGGATGTTCAGGCGGAAGCAGTGTATGCGCTGACACTTCCTTGGTGTTATCATCCTGCTTACATTTTCCCGCCTCTAGTTCTTCTTCCAAGAGTGATCTCCAAAATCATCATGGAACAATCGTTTGTGTTACTGGTGGCTCCAGCATGACAACACAGGTTTTGGTATGTGGATCTGGTTCTGATATCCAGTTGCCAACCTTGGCCACTTCCATTAAGGCTGGACCTACTGTCTCAAGGTCCGTTTTTCCATCAGGATCTCAAATCATTAAATTTGAAGGTATGGAAATTAAACGCTTAGTACTAAGTCATAGAGGTTTCTCTGACTCCGTGAATAATACTATGTTACAAGCTCATAAATCTGTCTCTAGAAAGATTTATTATAGAGTTTGGAAGACTTACATTTCATGGTGTTCTTCTCATAAATTCTCTTGGCATTCTTTTAGAATTCCTAGAATTTTACAGTTTCTTCAGGATGGTTTGGATAAGGGTTTGTCTGCAAGTTCCTTGAAGGGACAATTCTCTGCTCTTTCTGTTTTATTTCACAGAAAGATTGCTATACTTCCTGATATTCACTGTTTTGTACAGGCTTTAGTTCGTATTAAGCCTGTCATTAAATCAATTTCTCCTCCTTGGAGTCTTAATTTGGTTTTGAAGGCTTTACAGGCTCCTCCATTTGAGCCTATGCATTCTTTGGACATTAAACTACTTTCTTGGAAAGTGTTGTTCCTTTTGGCTATCTCTTCTGCTAGAAGAGTTTCTGAGCTATCTGCTCTTTCTTGTGAGTCTCCTTTTCTGATTTTTCATCAGGATAAGGCAGTTTTGCGGACTTCATTTCAATTTTTACCTAAGGTTGTGAATTCTAACAACATTGGTAGAGAAATTGTTGTCCCTTCCTTGTGTCTTAATCCTAAAAATTCTTTGGAAAGATCCTTACATTCTTTGGATGTGGCAAGAGCTTTGAAATATTATGTGGAAGCTACTAACAATTTCAGGAAGACTTCCAGTCTATTTGTTTTATTTTCTGGTCCTAGGAAAGTGAGAAGGCTTCTGCTATTTCCTTGGCTTCTTGGTTAAAACTTTTGATTCATCAAGCTTATTTGGAGTCGGGTCAGGCCCGCCTCAGAGAATTACAGCTCATTCTACTAGATCAGTCTCCACTTCATGGGCTTTTAAGAATGAAGCTTCAGTTGATCAGATTTGCAAAGCAGCAACTTGGTCCTCTTTGCATACATTTACTAAATTCTACCGTTTTGATGTATTTGCTTCTTCAAAAGCAGTTTTTGGTAGAAAAGTTCTTCAGGCAGCTGTTTCAGTTTGATTCTTCTGCTTTTGATTTAAGTTTTTTCTTTCATTTATGAGAATAAACTTATTTATTTGGGTTGTGGATTCATTTTTTCAGCGGAAAATGGCTGTTTTTATTTTTATCCCTCCCTCTCTAGTGACTCTTGCGTGGAGTTCCACATCTTGGGTATTGCTATCCCCTACATCACTAGCTCATGGACTCTTGCCAATTACATGAAAGAAAACATAATTTATGTAAGAACTTACCTGATGAATTCATTTCTTTCATATTGGCAAGAGTCCATGAGGCCCAACCTTTTTAATGGTGGTTATGATTTTTGTATAAAGCACAATTATTTCCAAAATGCTTTTGTTGATGCTTTCTACTCTGCTTTCTTTATCACACCACTGCTTGGCTATTCATTAAATTGAATTGTGGGTGTGGTGAGGGGTGTATTTATAGGCATTTTGAGGTTTGGGAAACTTTGCCCCTCCTGGTAGGATTGTATATCCCATATGTCACTAGCTCATGGACTCTTGCCAATATGAAAGAAATGAATATATCAGGTAAGTTCTTACATAAATTATGTTTTTATACAAAAAAATATAACCGCAAAAAACAGGGTGGGTCTCATGGACTCTTGCCATTATGAAAGAAATGAATTTACCAGGTATGTTCCTACATAAATTATGTTTTCTTTTATGTAAATAGCAAGAGTCTATGAGCTAGTGACGTATGGGATAAAATACCCAAGATGTGAAAGTTCACAGAAGAGTCACTAGAGAGGGAGGGATAAAATAAAAACAGCTATTTTCCACTGAGAAATTAATTCCAAAAAATAAGTTCTTCTTAAAAATAGAAGAATAAAACTGAGACAGCTGCCTGAAGAACTTTTCTACCAAAAACTGCTTAAGAAGAAGCAAATACATTGAAATTATAAAATTTTGTAAATGTATGCAAAGAAGACAAAGTTGCTGCTTTGCAAATCTGATCAACTGAAGCTTCATTCTTAAAAGCCCAAGAAGTGGCAACTGATCTAGTAGAATGAGCTGTAATTCTCTGAGGCAGAGACCGTCCCACCTCCAAATAAGCTTTGTGAATCAAAAGCTTTAACCAAGATGCCAAAGAAATGGCAGAGGCTTTCTGACCTTTCCTAGAACCCAGAAAAGACAGAAAAGAATTCCTCATTAGCCTCTACATAGTATTTCAAAGCCCTTACCACATCCAAAGAGTAACTCATTTTTAAGTGAATTCTTAGGATTCGGACACAAGGAAGGAACAACAATTTCCCTACTAATGCTAGAATTCACAACCTTAGGAAGAAATTTAAAGGAAGTCCACAAAATGGCTTTATCCTGATGAAAAATCAAAAAAGGCAACTCACAAGAGAGAGCAGACGGTTCAGAAACTCTTCTAGCAGAAGAGATAGTGAAAAGGAACAATACTTTCCAAGAAAGTAGCTTAATATCCAAAGAATGCATAGGCTCAAAAGGAGGAGCCTGCAAAACCTTCAAAACCAAATTAAGACTCCATGGAGGAGAAATAGACTTAATAACAGGCTTGATACGGACCAAAGCCTGAACAAAACAGTGAATATCAGGAAGTTTAGCAATCTTTCTATGAAATAAAACAGAGCAGATATTTGTCCCTTCAAAGTACTTGTAGACAAACCTTTATCCAAATCATTCTGAAGAAACTAACATTCTAGGAATTCTAAAAGAATACCAAGAGAATTTATGAGAAGAATACCATGAAATATAGGTTTTTAAAACCCAATAATAAATCTTCCTTGAAACAGACTTATGAGCCTGCAACATAGTATTGATCACTGAGTCAGAGAAACCTCATGACTAAGCACTAAACGTTCAATTACCATATCTTCAAATTTAGTGATTTGAGATCCTGATGGAAAAATGGCCCTTGAGGCAGAAGGTCTGGCCTTAAAGGAAGTGACCAAGGTTGGCAACTGGACATCCGGACAAGATCTGCATACCAAAACCTGTGAGGCCATGCTGGTGCTATCAGATAGTTCCATTATGTTCTCGGAGACCACCAGAAGAACTAGAGGTGGAATATTATAAGCCAGTTGGTAAGACCAAGAAACGGCTAATGCATCCACCATCTCTGTCTGAGAATCCCTGGACCTGGAAAGGTATCTAGGATGTTTCCAGTTTAGATGAGAAGCCATCAGATCTATTTCTGGAAGACCTGAAAAAACACATCTGGATGGAGAGACCTCTCCCCCGGATGCGAAGTCAATCCACTTCACAATTGTCTACACCTGGGATATGAATCGCAGAAATTAGACAAGAGTTGGATTCCGCCCAAGAAAGTATCCATGATACTACTTTCATTGATAAAGGACTGCTAGTCCCTCGATGATTGACATATACCACAGTTGTGATATTGTCTGTCTGAAAGCGAATGAAAAGTTCTCTCTTTAATAGAGGGCAAGCCTGAAGAGCCCTGAAAATAGCGCAGAGTTCTAAGATATTGACTGATTGGTAACCTTGCCTCTAGAGGATTCCAAACCCCTTGTGCTGTCAGAGACCCCAGATGGCTCCCCAACCTGAAAGACTTGCATCTGCTAAGATTACAGTCCAAGAAGAATGAACAAAAGGCCCCTTAAATAATATGATGATGGTTTAACCACCAAGTCATAGAGAGTAGAATACTGGGATTAAAGAATATCAGTTATGATATCTGAGTATAATCCCTGCACCATTGATTCAGCATGCAAAGCTGCAGAGGTCTCATATGAAAACGAGCAAAGGGAATCACGTCCTATGCTGCAGTTATGAGACCTAAAACTTCCATGCACATAGCCACTGAAAGAACTGATCGAGACTGAAATTTTCGACAGGCTGAAACCAATTTAATTCCTCTCTTGTCTGTTAGACAGTCATGGACACTGAATATATCTGGAAACCTAAAAAGGTGACCCTTGTCTGAGGAATCAATAAACTCTTTGGTAAACTGATCCTCCAACCATGTCTTCTAAGAATTAACACTAGTTGATTTGTGTGAGATTCTGCTAAATGAAAAGTTTGAGCCAGTACCAATATATCGTCCAAATAAGAAAACACCACAATACCCTGCTCTCTGATTACAGATAGAAGGGCACCGAGAATGTTCAAAAAGATTATTGGAGCTGTCGCTAGGCCAAATGGAAGAGCAACAAAATGGTAATGCTTGTCTAGAAAAGAGAATCTCAGAAACCGATAGTGATCTAGATGAATTGGAAATGTGAAGATAAGCAACCTGTAAGTCTATTGCGGACATGTAATGACCTTGCTGAACAAAAGGCAGAATAGTCCTTATAGTCACCATCTTGAAAGTTGGGACCCTTACAAAACGACTCAAAAACTTTAGATCCAGAACTGGTCTGAATGAATTTTCTTTCTTTGGGACAATGAATAGATTTGAATAAAAACCCAGACCCTGTTCCTATAGCCGAACTGGTGTAATCACAGCTGAAAGCTTCAGATCTGAAACACACTTCGGAAAAGCCTGAGCTTTCACCGGATTTGTTGGAATGTGAGAGAGAGTCTGCTCACAGGAGGTCTTATTCTGAAACCTATTTGAAACCCTTGAGAGACAATGCTCTGAATCCACTGATTCTGAACAGAATCTGCCCAAATGTTTTGAAATAATTTCAATCTGCCCCCCACCAGTTGAACTGGATTGAGGGCCGCACCTTCATGCAGTCTTAGGGGCTGGCTTTGGCGTCTTATAAGGCTTGGATTTATTCTAACTTGAAGATGGCTTCCAATTGGAACCAGAGTCCTTAGGGGAAGGAGTGGTTTTATTTTCTCTATTCTGACGAAAGGAATGAAACCGATTAGGAGCTTTAAATTTACCATTAGACTTTTTATCTTGGGGCAAAAAAACTCCCTTCCCCCCCAGTGATAGTGTAAATAACTGAGAACCAAATACATTATTACCCTGGAAAGACAGAGATAGTATTCTAGATTTAGATAACATGTCAGCATTACATGATTTAAGACATAAGGCTCTTCTAGCTAGAATAGCTAAAGACATAGAATTAACATCAATCTTGATATCAAAAATAGCATCACAGATAAAATGATTAGCATGTTGAAGCAAACAAACAACAACAACTATCTAACCAAAAAGTTGATGCAGCTGCAACATCAGCCATAGAAATGGCAGGCCTGAGAATTTAGCCAGAATGTAAATAAGCTTTCCTTAGATAAGATTCAATCTTCGTATCTAAAGAATCCTTAAAAGAAGTACTATCTTCCATAGGAATAGTAGTACATTTGGCAAGAGTAGAAATAGGCTCATCAACCTTGGACTTTTTCCCAAAACTCCAAATTAGCCACTGGTAAAGGATATAACTTCCTAAACCTATAAGGATTAAAAGAAGCACCAGGCTTAGACCATTCCTTAGCAATCACATCAGAAACCCCATCTGGAACAGGAAAAACCTCAGGAGTAATCACAGAAGGTTTAAAAACAGAATTTAAATGTTTACTGGTTTTGTTATCAAGAGGATCAGACTCCTCAATACCCAAAGTAACCAATACTTCTTTCAACAAAGACCAAATATATCCAATCTTAAAAAGATAAGAAGATTTATCAATTTCAATGTCTGAAGTAGGATCTTCTGAACCAGAGAGATCCTCTTCAGAGGAGGATATTTCAGTATGTTGTCAGTCATCACAAATTTCATCAGTTTTATGAGAAGTTTTAAAATACCTTTTACGTTTAGTAGAAGGTGGAATAGCAGACATAGTCTTCTGTATTGCATCAGCAATATAATTTTTCATGTCAACAGGGATATCCTGTACATTAGATGTTGAGGGAACAGGTGCTGTACTAGTACTTATAGAAACAGTATCTGCATGCAAAAGCTTATCATGACAACTGATACATAATATAGCCAGAGATATAATCTCAGCTTGCCTACAACAGATGTACTTAGCTTTGGTAGAACTGTGTTCAGGCAGCATGGTTCCTACAGTAGCTTCTGAGACAGGATTAGACTGAGACATCTGGCAAAATGTAAAAGAAAAAAATAACATTTAAACAATATATCCAATTTCCTCATATAGCAGTTTCAGGAATGGGAAAAAATGCATATGCTAAATAAGCAGTAAAGCAAACAGCATAGCCATCTGGAATATAAAGAGAGCAGGGAGCATAAAGGAAGATGTATAATATAACCAAAAAATTATTTGGCCCAAGTATGACGCACAACGCAAAGTGAAAATTTTTTTGCCACCAAACACCATCTAGAAATGACGCAACTCACGTCATAACAAGCGCAACTTCTCGCCAAACAAACTAATGTCAAAGATGTAGGTAATGATGAAACTTGCGTCATCAGACACAAAATTGCATCAAAAAAATTTTGCGCCAAAATAACAGCATTTTGCGCCCTCATGAGCCTAGATTTGCCCGCGAAATTTAAGAAAAAAACAAGTCAAATTGGAAAAACTAAACCCCAGGTAAGAAATATATATATATTTTTAATAACTTCCTAACTTCCTCATACTGACTCATGGCAAATATAATTAAATACATATATTTAAAACTTTATATTAATACATAAAGCGCCAAACATAGCTGAGAGTGTCTTAAATAATTATACATACTTACTGAAGATGCCCATCCACATATAGCTGACTGCCAAGCCAGTACTGAAAACTATCAGTGGTATAAGAGTATATCGTCGATCTGAAAAGGGAGGTAGGAGATTAATCCCTACGACCGATAACAGAGAACCCTTGAAAAGATTTTCCATGAGTGAAACCATGAAAATCAACAGGCAATACTCTCTTCACGTCCCTCTGACAAAAACTGTACTCTGAGAGGAATCGGGCTTCAGAATGCTTAGAAGCGTTTATCATAAAAATTAAGCACAAACTTACTTCACCGCCTCCATAGGTGGCAAATTTTGTAAAACTGAAGTATGTGTGTGGTGGGAGGTGTATTTATAAGCATGTAGAGGTTTGGGAAACTTTGACCCCTCCTGGTAGGAATGTATATCCCATACGTCACAAGTTTATGGACTCTTGCCATTTACATGAAAGAAATAGCTTTTATATTTAAAAATAAAATAAAAAATTACAAATTGTATGGCAAACTGGGTACTGGCAGACAGCTGCTGGGCAGAATACAAGTGTGGTGCGCAGCGGCATTTAGCGTCCTAATTGCCAAAAAGCAATGCCAAAGCCATATATGTCAGCTATTTCTGAACAAAGGGGATCCCAGAGAAGAATTTACTACCATGTGTGCCATAATTGCACAAGCTGTTTGTAAATAATTTCAGTGTGAAACTTTAAGTTTGTTAAAAAGTAAACAATTTTATTTTTTATTTTTATTTTATTATTTTTATTGAGGTTGTGCAAAATATACAACACATATGAAGTGTCATAGTACAAAGATGACAACTATTTCAGCTCAACAATAGCTAATAATACAAGTAAAAACATTACAATTAAGAACAATAGGTGGATATCTCAAACCTCTATTTTATATTAGTTCTTTGGTAGATTCCTCATTTGACACAGAGGGTCACTCTTGGACCCAACCAAATTTTATATCATCTAGAAGAGGAGATTTGCTTTTGAAAAGGTCACTTTTGGACCTAGCTTCATTAATAGAAAATTAGCAACTCATAAGATATTTAGAAACTTAGCGGACAAGAGCCGCTCTGGTATAATCCCCAATGTTCAATTAATGTGTTATAACAAAGTATAGAATAGGAATAGGGAATAAAATTGAGTAATTTAGCCAGAGGTAAAATGAGAATGTAATAGGATAGTTAACTGTGTTATATAATAGGATCTCATTGCATATACTCTGCCAACATTTAAAAAAATGGAAAAATATATAAGCTTATTTTTAGTCCTTAGTGTATACAAGTAGTATGAGTAGCTTTGTTTAATAGGAGGAGACATGTAAAATTTACCAGGAACTATTATGTGAGTTTAAAATTAAATCTGAGGGAAGGAAAAACTCTCCTGAGGATGGCTTGTATCTTGTTGTATTGGAGTACAGAAAGATAGATTACCAAACAAGGTTGTTAATTATTATATAATGTAAAATGGTGAATAGAGTACTTATATGCTTGCCTAACTGCGTAGGAACTATGAGATATTTGATGGGAGTATGATGTACTGCAATTTACCAACTTAAAATATATGTGAACAATTCAAATTGTGATTGGTTGGTGGATTCAGTTATAAAGGTAACACATACTGCATAGATAATTTTTTTATGAAAGTGTTTTTATGTATTTTGGTGTTAGACAAGCACAAAGAATCTATAATGACTGAATTAAAGCATATACCACCTTAATTACCTGGAGGGTGTTACCTTAGCAACTAAAGAATAACAATCTCAAAAGGTGAAAGAAAGAGATACTACTTTAATTACCTGGAGGGTGTTACCTTTATAACTGAATCCACCAACCAATCACAATCGAATGGATCACTTAAAAAGGCTCTCAGTTACCTGTCACATGCATCTTGATAAAGCCCAAGGGAGGGCGAAACGCGTCGCTTGCATTTGTGACACTGTGACACTGTGACTTTGAAACATTAAGGGATATTCCAGTACAGTCTGTACTGCAACTTTAAACCCGGGTTACCAGCATCTTTATATATCCCAGGGTGAGGGATAACTTGTGCCCCACCATTGTACCGGATCAATAAGTATATCCACAGCAGTCAAGTCTGCCTTTACAGAAAGTTCCCATCAGGACACAGCAATCAGCTGTTTTTCTTCCACGCTGCTGGAGCAGCGAGCAACAACCTGAGAGTAGCCGATGAGAAGCCTGTGACGTCAGACGCCGACTCACATGTGCAGAGGTTTGCACACTTCTATCTCCAGGAACGGCAGTTACTGCAGCCGCGGTCTGAGTCTTGACCGAAGGATTTCGTCTCCTCGGTAACACCCTCTGAACACTCTCTTGACTCACGGTACAGTAAACTGTATCTATTTGTGGTACAAGCCGTTATTTTCTTACCACTGTTCCAATACTGATGCTTATTTGCATACGGCCACCTGCACTGTGACTATACATATGAACTTGGTGCTTGTCTTTATCATTAAATCCTCGCTTTTAAGTTATATTTTATGATATCACTGTTATGCCATATATTTTATAATACCATTGTTATGCTACACTTTTTAACATCTTTTTGATGTCAATAATTATCATTTGGTATCTGCAATATCCGCTTCACTTATAGGTCTTAACCTGCTTTTTTATTAGGATTTTTTCCTAGTTTCATTCACTTTACAGGGAGACGTCCCTATTTTTAGTGTTTATATATTTTTGTGTATCTTAATCTATATGTTTATTAAATTTTAACTTTAATCTTTATATGGTGTGTATACTTTCAGCTTGTTAGCACACTCTCTCTATCTTGAAGCTTAGGCTTCGGTATTTGGGTATTAAAATATATGTGGATAGTTCTATACTGGAGACAAGAAGGCTAAGCCTATCCGTACTCTTGCTAGAGAATGCAAGTAGTTAACATATAATAATTGGGAGACAAATTCCTTAATAAAAGTAATTCAAGTGTGAGCTCTTTTGAAGCTTAAATGCTGAGGTATAGTCATTGGGGCGAGAGTTAATAGATATGTAAGTGTTTGCTTGTTCAATATGCTAGGTCTCTCAATCTAGAAATCTAAGATCAGTTAGAGAAAAGCCAAGTACTCCCACATATAGTATCTCACAAAAGTGAGTACACCCTTCACATTTTTGTAAATATTTTATTATATCTTTTCATGTGACAACAGTGGATAAATTACACTTTAATACAATGTAAAGTAGTGAGTGTACAGCCTGTATAACAGTGTAAATTTACTGTCCCCTCAAAATAACTCAACACACAGCCATTGATGTCTAAACCGTTGGCAATAAAAGTGATTACACCCCTAAGTGGAAATGTCCAAATTGGACCCAAAGTGTCAATATTTTGTGTGGCCATCATTATTTTCCAGCACTGCCTTAACCCTCTTGGGCATGGAGTTCACCAGAGCTTCACAGGTTGCCACTAGAGTCCTCTTCCACTCCTCTGATGACATCATGGAGCGCTCCCCCACCTTCCGTTTAAGGATGCCCCACAGATGCTCAATAGAGTTTAGGTCTGGAGACATGCTTGGCCAGTCATTACCTTTTTTCTCAGCTTCTTTAGCAAGGCAGTGGTCATCTTGGAGGAGTGTTTGGGGTCGTTATCATGTTGAAATACTGCCCTGCAACCCAGTCTCCAAAGGGAGAGGATCATGCTTTGCTTCAGTATGTCACAGTACATGTTGGCATACATGGTTCCCTCAATGAACTGTAGCTCCCCAGTGCCAGCAGCACTCATGCAGGCCCAGACCATGACACTCCCCCCACCATGCTTGACTGCGCAAGACACAATTGTCTTTGTACTCCTCAGCTGGTTGCTGCCACACACGCTTGACACCATCTGAACCAAATAAATTTATCTTGTTCTCATCGGACCACAGAACATGGTTCCAGTAATCCATGTCCTTAGTCTGCTTGTCTTCATCAAACTGTTTGCAGGCTTTCTTGTGCATCATCTTTAGAAGAGGCTTCCTTCTGGGACGACAGCCATACAGACGAATTTGATGCAGTGTGCGGCGTATGGTCTGAGCACTGACAGGCTGACCGCCCACCCCTTCAACCTCTGCAACAATGCTAGCAGCACTCATATGTCTATTTCCCAAAGACAACCTCTGGATATGATGCTGAGCATGTGCACTCAACTTCTTTGGTCGACCATGGCGAAGCCTGTTCTGAGTGGAACCTGTCCTGTGAAACCACTGTATGGTCTTGCCCACCATGTTGCAGCTCAGTTTTAGGTTCTTGGCAATCTTCTTACAGCCTAGGCCATCTTTATGTAGAGCAACAATTCTTTTTTTTCAGATCCTCATAGAGTTCTTTGCCATGAGGTGCCATGTTGAACTTCCAGTGACCAGTATGAGAGAGTGTGAGAGCGATAATACCAAATTTAACACACCTGCTCCCCATTCACACCTGAGACCTTGTAACACTAATGAGTCACATTACACCGGGGAGGGAAAATGGCTAAATGGGCCAAAGTTGGACATTTCCACTTAGGGATGTACTAACTTTTGTTACCAATGGTTTAGACATTAATGGCTGTGTGTTTTATTTTGAGGGGACAGCAAATTTACCCTGTTATACAGGCTGTACACTCACTACTTTACATTGTATTAAAGTGTCATGTTTTCAGTGTTGTCACATGAAAAGATATAATAAAATATTTACAAAAATGTGACGGGTGTACTCACTTTTGTGAGATACTGTATAGGCTATGTATAGGATTGTATGATAACTGCTGCTAAAGTAGTATGTACTCTATATTTTGAAAATAGTTTAAGGAGGTTAAATATACAAATACTGGAACTGGGGAACAGGGAAAACCAACATTAATAAAGTAAACAGTAAGACATGTCCTGTAACGAATCACACAAGTCATACTATTATAATAATTCAAATAATTGCTATACAAGCAGAGGCATAAAACTTGAACTTATGTAATATATAAACTGTTCAGAGAATAGGATAGGAATTCACCAACATGCTTTACATGAAGTCTGGGTGTATCAAAAGGAAAGTCTCTCTTATTAATGAAAGAGTTGGTTTTAGTTCAACTCACTCCAGATCAATAGCTATACAGTAAGTTATCATATATGTTTTTGTCGTGGGAGGTAGAGTAGATCTCCCAGGCTAGTGGAGTAGGTGAACGACTCAGTTTACAAGATAGTAAGAGTCTCCCTGTCCAGTGGGTCCCCTCGTCAATCATATGTCTCTTAAGAAGGAGAGGAACAAGCTCTGAGTCTCGTCAAAGGGAGCCGGCCGCATCTCCCTAATCAGAAATCAGAGGTAAGTGATCAAGCTTTGATTCTTTACTGGGACAAAGAGCGTTAGAGGCTAAAAGCTTGGCATGTGGCAAGCGTGTAATCAGGAGGCACTTCTTGCTACCTATTAAGGTGGTGCTCATCTGTATAAGCTTCCTTGGGACCTCGGTGTAGGAGGATGGTATATTGGTAGGATATTTCATAGTTCCGCCTGTATTGCTACCTCCTATGGTATAACCTAGAACCCAGTTAGACCTCACCTTCTGGGATAGTAAGTACTGCTGTACAGTGGGTATTTCCTCTGTCAGCTCCAGGATTTCTAAGCCGTGTCTGGCACCATCTTGTTTGTGTGTGCCTATAACAGTAGCGATGAGATTGTTAAACCTTCTGTCTATCTTATTTTCAAGCTCCTTAAGTAAGGTAAAGATGTCTGTAAAAGATGACTCCATCTTGAGTTGGCAGTGATATGGGCTTGTTTAACCCGGTTACCCGGGGAGGGGGGGGGTTGGTAGAGTTGGTGGAAGAAGGCCGGCATCTCACTTTATAACAGTTAGAGCTAGTACCTCAAACAGCGCTGGAAATTATTGATACTTATATGCTTCTTAACCGCTAGGATTTAAAGAGTCAATATAGCATCCGATGATAACTTATTCAGTAGGATTCAAAAGATATTGAATGAGATTCTTATGGTGGTTCCAGAGCTGCTAAGAACGGCGACGTATCATGGCCGCCGGCTAGACACGAACCGTGAACAATTTTTTTTTATTTGATCGCATTTGCTGGTGAAATAGTGGCATGAAACATACCAAAATGGGCCTACATCAATATTTTGGGTTGTCTACTAATATATATATATATATATATATATATATATATACACATGTCAAGGGATATTCAGGGATTCCTGACAGATATCAGTGTTCCAATGTAACTATCGCTAATTTTGGAAAAAAAGATGGTTTGGAAATAGCAAAGTGCTACTTGTATGTATTGTCTTATAACTTGCAAAGAACATGTAAACATTGGGTATTTCTAAACTCAGGACAAAATTTAGAAACGATTTAGCATGGTTGCTTTTTGGTGGTTGTATATGTGTAAGATTTTGGGGGTCAAAGTTAGGAAAAATGTGGTTGTTTTTCAATTTGTTCATCATTTTATAATTTTTGTTTATAATAAATTATAAGATATGATGAAAATAATGGTATCTTTAGAAAGTCCATTTAATGGCGAGAAAAACAGTATATAATATGTGTGGGTACAGTAAATGAGTAAGAGAAAAATTACAGCCAAACACAATAGCCCTGGTCCCAAACGGTCAGAAAATTGAAAAGTGCTGTGGTCACTAAGGTGTTAAAGCCCACTATTGCAATCAGGAAAAGCTACAGCCATTTTATGTAAGATATTAAAATCACATACTGTTATCTTGTTCTAGACCACAACCTCTTCAACCTCTTCAAATTAAAAAATGCACGTTTCATTCCAATAAATTTAAATGTATGAAGAATAATTTTACAGTATAATGCATGTAAATTACACATAATGCACACTTGTACTGTATTCCCATAATGCCCCAGTTTCAAGGTACAACTAATTGATTTTCTAGTTTTGCTGTTCTTTAGGAAGTGAAAAATTTACTTTACACATGAAATTCGCTCTTGTCCTTTAACACTGTACAATGGTAACAATGTAAACACCTATGCTGTAAGAAATATTGATGCTGAATGGCCATTTTACTAGTGATATGCATTTGTATAAGGTGAAACTGATGGGTTTCTGGTAACCTCACAATGGGAATCATGGTTTACTTTTTGCTCTGATAACTTGTGCTCTAACCATATTTGTGCTTGAGCGAGAGAGCTTTACTTTCAACTTTTTATGAGTACACAACTTGTTATGAGTACACAGATACTTACAATATACTTGTGGTATTTTCTACCGCAATTTACTCATGCAAAATATCTCTACACTTCTAATCTAGGCTATTATCTGTACACATCATAAAAAATGCTTACAATTTGCAGAGATATTTTTAAGTCATTGAAAAAATAGTGATTGAAGTTCTTCTAATAACGACCAGATGATTTAGCTTTATTATTTTAACTCTTATTTTACTGGTGGGTGTTTGTGTGCAAATAGACTTATCCGCATTCGGGGTTAGATTATGAGTGGAGCTATATTTAGCACTCCTGCTTGAGTGTAAACAGTGCTGGATGGAGGCTTTTTGGGCATTTTGGTTTGCACTCTTATTACGAGTTTAAAGTAAATAGTTTGAGAAGAAGTTCTAACCCCACGTGCGCAAAAACTTTGAATATTGGGAACACATTATTGTATTCCCCATATACTTTAATGCATGAAAATTGAAAGAAAAAAAACCTGACACCAATACTTGTAAGATTACCCGATTGTGCTTAACCAAGTACGCTCAACATGACATGAGAGATATATAGATGTGTGTGTGTGTGTGTATATATATATATATATATATATATATATATATATATATATATATATATATATATATATATATATATATATATATATTTATACAGGGAGTGCAGAATTATTAGGCAAGTTTTATTTTTGAGGATTAATTTTATTATTGAACAACAACCATGTTCTCAATGAACCCAAAAAACTCATTAATATCAAAGCTGAATAGTTTTGGAAGTAGTTTTTAGTTTGTTTTTAGTTATAGCTATTTTAGGGGGATATCTGTGTGTGCAGGTGACTATTACTGTGCATAATTATTAGGCAACTTAACAAAAAACAAATATATACCCATTTCAATTATTTATTTTTACCAGTGAAACCAATATAACATCTCAACATTCACAAATATACATTTCTGACATTCAAAAACAAAACAAAAACAAATCAGTGACCAATATAGCCACCTTTCTTTGCAAAGACACTCAAAAGCCTGCCATCCATGGATTCTGTCAGTGTTTTGATCTGTTCACCATCAACATTGCATGCAGCAGCAACCACAGCCTTCCAGACACTGTTCAGAGAGGTGTACTGTTTTCCCTCCTTGTAAATCTCACATTTGATGATGGACCACAGGTTCTCAATGGGGTTCAGAACAGGTGAACAAGGAGGCCATATCATTAGATTTTCTTCTTTTATACCCTTTCTTGCCAGCCACGCTGTGGAGTACTTGGACGCGTATGATGGAGCATTGTCCTGCATGAAAATCATGTTTTTCTTGAAGGATGCAGACTTCTTCCTGTACCACGGCTTGAAGAAGGTGTCTTCCAGAAACTGGCAGTAGGACTGGGAGTTGAGCTTGACTCCATCCTCAACCCGAAAAGGCCCCACAAGCTCATCTTTGATGATACCAGCCCAAACCAGTACTCCACCTCCACCTTGCTGGCGTCTGAGTCTGACTGGAGCTCTCTGCCCTTTACCAATCCAGCCACGGGCTCATCCATCTGGCCCTTCAAGACTCACTCTCATTTCATCAGTCCATAAAACCTTAGAAAAATCAGTCTTGAGATATTTCTTGGCCCAGTCTCGACATTTCAGCTTGTGTGTCTTGTTCAGTGGTGGTCGTCTTTCAGCCTTTCTTACCTTGGCCATGTCTCTGAGTGTTGCACACCTTGTGCTTTTGGGCACTCCAGTGATGTTGCAGCTCTGAAATATGGCCAAACTGGTGGCAAGTGGCATCTTGGCAGCTGCACGCTTGACTTTTCTTAGTTCATGGGCAGTTATTTTGCGCCTTGGTTTTTCCACACGCTTCTTGCGACCCTGTTGACTATTTTGAATGAAACGCTTGATTGTTCGATGATCACGCTTCAGAAGCTTTGCAATTTTAAGAGTGCTGCATCCCTCTGCAAGATATCTCACTATTTTTTACTTTTCTGAGCCTGTCAAGTCCTTCTTTTGACCCATTTTGCCAAAGGAAAGGAAGTTGCCTAATAATTATGCACACCTGATATAGGGTGTTGATGTCATTAGACCACACCCCTTCTCATTACAGAGATGCACATCACCTAATACAGGGAGTGCAGAATTATTAGGCAAATGAGTATTTTGACCACATCATCCTCTTTATGCATGTTGTCTTACTCCAAGCTGTATAGGCTCGAAAGCCTACTACCAATTAAGCATATTAGGTGATGTGCATCTCTGTAATGAGAAGGGGTGTGGTCTAATGACATCAACATCCTATATCAGGTGTGCATAATTATTAGGCAACTTCCTTTCCTTTGGCAAAATGGGTCAAAAGATGGACTTGACAGGCTCAGAAAAGTCAAAAATAGTGAGATATCTTGCAGAGGGATGCAGCACTCTTAAAATTGCAAAGCTTCTGAAGCGTGATCATCGAACAATCAAGCGTTTCATTCAAAATAGTCAACAGGGTCGCAAGAAGCGTGTGGAAAAACCAAGGCGCAAAATAACTGCCCATGAACTGAGAAAAGTCAAGCGTGCAGCTGCCAAGATGCCACTTGCCACCAGTTTGGCCATATTTCAGAGCTGCAACATCACTGGAGTGCCCAAAAGCACAAGGTGTGCAATACTCAGAGACATGGCCAAGGTAAGAAAGTGTCATATCACAGTAATTCTCAATCTCTATACTTCATGTTTTCCACGTTTCACTGTCCCTTTAAACATAATATCACATGACCGTTATGCCTTTATAAGCCCTCCTCTCTAATTCAACGATGCTTGGTAATTTGATTCGCATGAGGAGTGATCACAACTTTCAAGAAGCTCTCTCTATTTTCGTCAAGTTGTTTTCTAACTTTATATCTGCAAAGTTCTTTTCAATCACAGGACAGCATACTTCATTCTGAAACGCTAACTGACATACAGCGTGTCTGCAGTAGTTCGGCGTCTGACGTCATCAGCACTCCGGGAGTCAGTGTCGCAGCTCCTCTCTGTTGCCGGATTCTACACTGCTTCTCAGGACAACTTATTGCTAGCTAGCAAAGTCTTCACAAGTACACGCTGGTCATGAAGTGTTGGGTATCGTACTAAACATAAAGTTATTGCTGAAGTTACGCTAATTTCATATGTTCCAAAGACTGTATATACTAACAATTCAAGCTTATACATATACGTTACTAATGGAAAGTTTGCATGTTTAACATCTTCTGCATAAATCCTGGTTATTTCTGCATACAATACATTGCCATAACAATCCTGCTGCATTCATAAATAAGGTTGCATATGAACTTTACTAACCTGAACATTCAAGCATTGTACCTGAGTGATAAGCTACATTCTATTTAAAGAGATACTAACAGAGCTTCAATTACATAAAGTTATAATTTATTCTATATCCAAAGAGATTATCTATTGTTTAGCAAATGCTATTATATTATTTAGGAGAGTATTAGCACATTCACATTGTTGTGCATATCTCCAGCAACTAAAGATAGTTGTAATTTACTTTTGACCTAAACAGGTCACCCTCAGTCAATGAGCAGAATAAGGTTCCTAGTTTATCAAGGTACCTAGGTTTGGTGTGAGACTGAGTGGAGTAGATACAACTGGGTTCACATTAATTATATAATAAATCCTCACATATTACCAAGCCTCCCTTAACCCACTTGTATCTATAATGGATGTTACTGAATTGTCCAACCGTGTTGGAACCCTTTCTCAAAATATGGATATAATGATCCAGGGTCTTAGGGACCTCCAAGTTGAAAATCAGGAATTACGAAAATATATTAGGGATCATGTACCTGCTCAAACTTTACCATCACCTCTTGTTTCTCCTGAGCCACAAATATGTCCACCTGAGAGATTTTCTGGAGACAGAACTCAATTTAGAGACTTCAAAAATTCATGTACTTTATTATTTTCATTGAAACCAAGAACCTATCCTACCGAAAGGGTTAAAGTTCTAACGGTAATTTCTTATCTCACTGGTGAAGCCAAGGCATGGGCTAATGCATACTATGAGAAAGAAGATCCTATCTTAAACTCATTAGAATCATTTTTTAATGCCATGTCCTTACTATATGAAGATCACGACAAACAAGCTTCAGCAGAAAATTCTATCAGACATTTGCGACAAGGTAGACGCCCTGTAGAAGAATATATAACTGATTTCAAAAGATGGGCACCTGACACACAGTGGAATAACCCAGCTTTGACAAATCAATTCCGTATTGGATTAGCGGATGCTCTAAAAGATGAATTGGCACGTGTGGTTATTCCTAAGGACTTAGAAAATCTTATGACCTTGTCTATATCTATTGATCGTCGTTTGAGGGAAAGGAAGATTGAAAGAGGGTCATCAGAATTATCTACCAAGAAAGCCTATAGCTCTCATTCAGTTTCCACTGTCCGTTCAACAGATGAGCCTATGGAGATAGGTTTTGTCAAAGGTCCTCTTAAACCTGAAGAAAAGGCTAGACGAAGACAACATAATCTTTGTTTATATTGTGCTGCTAAGGACCACGGAGTAAAGGAGTGTCCAATTCTGTTAAAATCAAAAAAGGGTAAGCAAGAGATAGCTCATTTAAATGAGACTGTTATAAAAAACTCATCTCACTTTACTCTTTCTGTTTGTCTACAGTGGGATCAACATCAACTTAAAGCCCAGGTGGTAATCGATTCAGGAGCAACTAATAATTTCATTCATTCATCTTTTGTTGAAAATCACAAGATTCCTATAATTAAAAAATTAATTGCATTACCTATTCGAGTCGTTGATGGTTCTTTTATCAATTCAGGTCCTGTTACCCATCATACAGATCCATTATCATTAACATTTTCATCAGGTCACTCTGAATTGTGTACCTTTGAGGTTATTCATTCTCCTTTGTACCCCATAATTCTAGGACTTTCATGGCTAAAGAAACATCAACCAACCATCTCATGGAATAGTGGTACTATTTCCTTCGACTCACCATATTGTAAAAAACACTGTACACAATCACAAACTATATTACAGGTTGATATGACAAATATACCAACAGAGTAGTCAGATTTTTATGATGTTTTTGATAAGGTTGAGGCTCAATCTCTACCTCCCCACAGACCTTACGACTGTCCTATCGATTTAAAACCAAACAGTAAAATTCCTTATGGTTGTATATATCCACTCTCTGAACCAGAACTGCTTCATCTCAAAGGATATCTTGAGGAAAATCTAAAGAAAGGTTTTATTCGGCCTTCTACATCTTCAGCTGGTGCCGGGATCTTTTTCGTGAAGAATAAAGATGACAGTCTCAGGCCTATAATTGACTATAGACAACTGAACAACTGTACAATAAAAAATAGATATCCTTTACCTCTTATTCCAGAACTCATAGAGAGGTTACAGGGTGCTACCATTTTCACCAAACTGGATTTAAGAGGTGCATATAATTTAATTAGAATTCGCAAAGGTGATGAATGGTTAACTGCCTTTCGTACTAGGTATGGTCTCTATGAGTATTGTGTCATGCCTTTTGGTTTGTGCAATGCACCTGCAACTTTTCAGTTTTTCATTAATGATGTTTTCAAAGATTTACTTGACACATACATTGTCATTTATTTGGACGATATTCTCATTTATTCAAATTCCAAAGAGGATCACATACAACATGTCAGAACAGTTCTTTCAAGATTAAGACAGAACAACTTATATGTTAAGGCAGAAAAATGTATATTCAATTCTGATACTATTTCTTTCCTGGGGTATCATATTTCACCAAAAGGAATATCCATGGAGGACAACAAAGTACAAGCTATCACTAACTGGCCTATTCCAAAAAATAAGAAAGAGCTCCAGAGATTCTTAGGATTCTCAAATTTTTATAGAAAATGTATTAAAGGTTTCTCTACTATCGCAAAACCTCTCACACTACTCACCCGAAAGAATAACAAATACCACTGGAACCAACAGGCAGATGATTCTTTTAACGCTCTCAAACATAGTTTCATTACCGCTCCAATCCTACAATTCCCAGATCCATCGAAACAATATACATTAGAAGTAGATGCATCCGAATTTGCAATAGGAGCCATTCTGTCTCAAAGAGATTCTTCTACCAACATGCTTCATCCTGTCGCATATTATTCTCGGGTTATGAATTCGGCCGAAATTAATTACCCAATTGGGGAAAAAGAACTTCTAGCCATCAAGGCTGCATTAGAATTTTGGAGACATCTATTAGAAGGGGCAAGATTTTCAATCATCATATTTACAGATCATCGTAATCTACAATATCTAAAAACTAACAAAAGTCTTTCTTCCAGACAAGTCAGATGGAGTTTATTCTTTACTAGATTTGATTTTATAATCACTTATCGTCCAGGAGTAAGAAATACAAAGGCAGATGCTCTATCTAGATATTCAACTCCATTAACTGAGAGTTCTGAACTAAACTCAATAATACCACCAGAAAAATTCATTGGCCTCTTAGTGGGGAAAACATCTATTCTCAAAGAACAACAACAGAATGATCCATTGATTAATGATTCTAGGATTCATAAAGGTAATGATGGATTTTTCTACCATGGTCATGCACTGTATGTTCCAGAATCTCTTAGGAATGACATTTTAGCTATGGCACATGATATTCCACTTTCAGGACATCTTGGTTTCAAGAAAACTCTTCATTTAATTCAAAGGGATTTCTGGTGGCCGCATATGATTCAGTCTGTAAAACAGTACATACAAGGGTGTGCTGTATGTACCAAATGTAAATCTCAAAGAATTCACCCTTATGGTTTACTTTTATCTCTTCCAATCGCTGACAGACCTTGGCAAGATATTGCCCTAGACTTCATTGTCGATCTACCTCCCTCTTCTAACAACACAGTGATCCTGGTTGTTGTGGATCGCTTTTCAAAAATGGCACATTTTATACCTATTCACACTTTGCCAACAGCTTCAGAAACAGCAGATTTGTTCATCAAACATATTGTCAGATTGCATGGGTTACCTAAGTCTATTACGACTGACAGGGGTACACAATTTACCTCTCGATTTTGGACACAACTCTGTTCTAGTTTGCATATTGATCGCCGTTTGAGTTCAGCTTACCATCCTCAAACAAACGGTCAGACCGAAAGGACTAATCAGAGTTTAGAGCAATATCTAAGATGCTACTGTACATTTCAGCAAGACAACTGGTCTTCTCTTCTACCTACTGCTGAATTCTCCTATAATAACACCATTAATTCATCTACCAATACAACTCCATTTTTCATTAACTATGGGTTTCATCCCTCTTATCATCTTCTTCAAAGATCAGAAAGTTCTTGTCCCTTGGTAAATGACACTGTGAATACAATTGCTGAAGGATTCATTCAACTAAAACAGATTTTACTACAATCTCAAGAAAGGCAAAACGTTATTATGACTTAAGGAGAACGAAACCTCCTGAGTATAAGGTGGGAGATCTAGTTTGGTTGTCTTCTAAACACTTGAAGCTTCACATTCCCAGTAAAAAGCTTGGTTCTCTGTTTATTGGTCCTTACAAAATTATTAGGATTGTTAATGCTAATGCTGTCACTTTACAACTACCAAATTCTTTTAAGATACATCCAACATTTCATGTATCCCTTTTGAAACCTTATGTTCCAGTCAGAGATCAAGTCTTGACAACTCAAGTTCCGACACTCATTGAGGATGAAGTATCATATGAAGTTGATTCCATTTTGGATTCTAGATTCTATAAGAATTCTCTACAGTATTTAGTTCGGTGGAAAAATTATTCATCAGAAGAGGATTCTTGGGAACCATCCACTAACTTATCAGCCCCTAGATTGGTATCTCTGTTTCATCGCAGACATCCAGACCGTCCCAAACCCTGATCTGCGGAGCAGATCGTTAAGGGGGGTGTCCTGTCATATCACAGTAATTCTCAATCTCTATACTTCATGTTTTCCACGTTTCACTGTCCCTTTAAACATAATATCACATGACCGTTATGCCTTTATAAGCCCTCCTCTCTAATTCAACGATGCTTGGTAATTTGATTCGCATGAGGAGTGATCACAACTTTCAAGAAGCTCTCTCTATTTTCGTCAAGTTGTTTTCTAACTTTATATCTGCAAAGTTCTTTTCAATCACAGGACAGCATACTTCATTCTGAAACGCTAACTGACATACAGCGTGTCTGCAGTAGTTATCAGCACTCCGGGAGTCAGTGTCGCAGCTCCTCTCTGTTGCCGGATTCTACACTGCTTCTCAGGACAACTTATTGCTAGCTAGAAAAGTCTTCACAAGTACACGCTGGTCATGAAGTGTTGGGTATCGTACTAAACATAAAGTTATTGCTGAAGTTACGCTAATTTCATATGTTCCAAAGACTGTATATACTAACAATTCAAGCTTATACATATACGTTACTAATGGAAAGTTTGCATGTTTAACATCTTCTGCATAAATCCTGGTTATTTCTGCATACAATACATTGCCATAACAATCCTGCTGCATTCATAAATAAGGTTGCATATGAACTTTACTAACCTGAACATTCAAGCATTGTACCTGAGTGATAAGCTACATTCTATTTAAAGAGATACTAACAGAGCTTCAATTACATAAAGTTATAATTTATTCTATATCCAAAGAGATTATCTATTGTTTAGCAAATGCTATTATATTATTTAGGAGAGTATTAGCACATTCACATTGTTGTGCATATCTCCAGCAACTAAAGATAGTTGTAATTTACTTTTGACCTAAACAGGTCACCCTCAGTCAATGAGCAGAATAAGGTTCCTAGTTTATCAAGGTACCTAGGTTTGGTGTGAGACTGAGTGGAGTAGATACAACTGGGTTCACATTAATTATATAATAAATCCTCACAGAAAGGCTGAAAGACGACCACCACTGAACAAGACACACAAGCTGAAACGTCAAGACTGATTTTTCTAAGGTTTTATGGACTGATGAAATGAGAGTGAGTCTTGATGGGCCAGATGGATGGGCCCGTGGCTGGATTGGTAAAGGGCAGAGAGCTCCAGTCCGACTCAGATGCCAGCAAGGTGGAGGTGGAGTACTGGTTTGGGCTGGTATCATCAAAGATGAGCTTGTGGGGCCTTTTCGGGTTGAGGATGGAGTCAAGCTCAACTCCCAGTCCTACTGCCAGTTTCTGGAAGACACCTTCTTCAAGCAGTGGTACAGGAAGAGGTCTGCATCCTTCAAGAAAAACATGATTTTCATGCAGGACAATGCTCCATCACACGCGTCCAAGTACTCCACAGCGTGGCTGGCAAGAAAGGGTATAAAAGAAGAAAATCTAATGACATGGCCTCCTTGTTCACCTGATCTGAACCCCATTGAGAACCTGTGGTCCATCATCAAATGTGAGATTTACAAGGAGGGAAAACAGTACACCTCTCTGAACAGTGTCTGGGAGGCTGTGGTTGCTGCTGCACGCAATGTTGATGGTGAACAGATCAAAACACTGACAGAATCCATGGATGGCAGGCTTTTGAGTGTCCTTGCAAAGAAAGGTGGCTATATTGGTCACTGATTTGTTTTTGTTTTGTTTTTGAATGTCAGAAATGTATATTTGTGAATGTTGAGATGTTATATTGGTTTCACTGGTAAAAATAAATAATTGAAATGGGTATATATTTGTTTTTTGTTAAGTTGCCTAATAATTATGCACAGTAATAGTCACCTGTACACACAGATATCCCCCTAAAATAGCTATAACTAAAAACAAACTAAAAACTACTTCCAAAACTATTCAGCTTTGATATTAATGAGTTTTTTTGGTTCATTGAGAACATGGTTGTTGTTCAATAATAAAATTAATCCTCAAAAATACAACTTGCCTAATAATTCTGCACTCCCTGTATGCTTAATTGGTAGTAGGCTTTCGAGCCTATACAGCTTGGTGTAAGACAACATGCATAAAGAGGATGATGTGGTCAAAATACTCATTTGCCTAATAATTCTGCACTCCCTGGGGGGTAGTTATCAAGCCGTCTACTTTTCTGGCTTCGCCGGCCCAATACGTCCGCCTAAGCTCGCCTACCTTCGCTGCCGCGGACCTTGAATACGTTCGCCTAAGTTATCAAATAAAGCTGTCAAAAAGCCGCGGGGCGATGAGCAGCGGACTGTGAGAGTTATCACTCATCCGATCTCGCTGCTCTTCGGCTTTTTCCCAGCTTTATTGCTAGCCTGTCACTAAGCACCCACACTAAACTGCACTGTTCTACCCCCTATACCGGCGCCCCCGGAGCCTCCCGCAACTCAATAAAGTTACTAACCCCTAAACCGCCGCTCCTAGACCCTGCCGCAACTCTTATAAATGTATTAACCCCTAAACCGCCGCTCCTAGACCCTGCCGCAACTCTTATAAATGTATTAACCCCTAAACCGCCGCTCCCGGAGCCCACCGCCACCTACAATATACCTAGTAACCCCTATCCTGCCCCCCCTATACCGTCGCCCTCTATAATAAAATTATTAACCCCTATCCTGCTGATCCCGCACCTTGCCGCAACTAAATAAATAGTTTAACCCCTAAACCGCCGCTCCCTGAACCCGCCGCAACCTATATTAAACCTATTAACCCCTATCCTGCCCCCCCCTACACCGTCGCCACCTATAATAAATTTATTAACCCCTATCCTGCCCCCCACTACGACGCCGCCACTGTAATAAATTTATTAACCCCTAAACTGATGTCTAACACTAACCCTAACGCCCCCCTAACTTAAATATTAATTAAATAAATCTAAATAATATTTATATTATGAACTAAATTAATCCTATTTAAAACTAAATACTTACCTTTAAAATAAACCCCAATATAGCTACAATATAAATAATAATTATATTGTAGCTATCTTAGGATTTATATTTATTTTACAGGTAACTTTGTATTTATTTTAGCTAGTTAGAATAGTTATTAAATAGTTATTAACTATTTAATAACTACCTAGCTAAAAGAAATACAAAATTACCTGTAAAATAAATCCTAACCTAAGTTACAATTAAACCTAACACTACACTATCATTAAATTAATTAAACTACCTACAAATAACTACAATTAAATATAATTACATAAACTAACTAAAGTACAAAAAATAAAAAAAGCTAAGTTACAGAAAATAAAAAAATAAGTTACAAACATTTTACAAATATTACAACAATTTTAAGCTACTTACACCTAATCTAAGCCCCCTAATAAAATAACAAACCCCCCCAAAATAAAAAAATGCCCTACCCTATTGTAAATTAAATAAAGTTTAAAGCTCTTTTACCTTACCAGCCCTTAAAAGGGACATTTGTGGGGGCATGCCCCCAAAAGTTCAGCTCTTTTGCCTGTAAATGAAAAATACAACCCCCCCCACATTAAAACCCACCACCCACATACCCCTAATCTAACCCAAACCCCCCTTACAAAAACCTAACACTAATCCCCTGAAGATCATCCTACCTTGAGTCGTCTTCACTCAGCCGAGCAGCGATGGAACCCAAGTGGACATCCGGACCGGCAGAAGTGATCATCCAAGGGGCGCTGAAGAAATCTTCCATCCGATGAAGTCATCATCCAGGCGGCGCTGAAGAAGTCTTCGATCCGGGCGATGTCATCTTCCAAGCCGGGTCTTGAATCTTCCTTCCGCCGCCGCGGAACCTCCTTCTTCACCGATGGACTACGACGAATGAATGCTCCTTTAAGGGACGTCATCCAAGATGGCGTCCCCTCAATTCCGATTGGCTGATAGGATTCTATCAGCCAATCGGAATTAAGGAAGGAAAAATCTGATTGGCTGATGGAATCAGCCAATCAGATTCAAGTTCAATCAGATTGGCTGATCCAATCAGCCAATCAGATTGAGCTCGCATTCTATTGGCTGATCGGAACAGCCAATAGAATGCGAGCTCAATCTGATTGGCTGATTCCATCAGCCAATCAGATTTTTCCTACCTTAATTCCGATTGGCTGATAGAATCCTATCAGCCAATCGGAATTGAGGGGACGCCATCTTGGATGACGTCCCTTAAAGGAGCCTTCATTCGTCGTAGTCCGTCTGTGAAGAAGGAGGTTCCGCGGCGGCGGAAGGAAGATTCAAGACCCGGCTTGGAAGATGACATCGCCCGGATCGAAGACTTCTTCAGCGCCGCCTGGATGATGACTTCATCGGATGGAAGATTTCTTCAGCGCCCCTTGGATGATCACTTCTGCCGGTCCGGATGTCCACTTGGGTTTCATCGCTGCTCGGCTGAGTGAAGACGACTCAAGGTAGGATGATCTTCAGGGGATTAGTGTTAGGTTTTTGTAAGGGGGGTTTGGGTTAGATTAGGGGTATGTGGGTGGTGGGTTTTAATGTTGGGGGGGGTTGTATTTTTCATTTACAGGCAAAAGAGCTGAACTTTTGGGGGCATGCCCCCACAAATGGCCCTTTTAAGGGCTGGTAAGGTAAAAGAGCTTTGAACTTTATTTAATTTACAATAGGGTAGGGCATTTTTTTATTTTGGGGGGGTTTGTTATTTTATTAGGGGGCTTAGATTAGGTGTAAGTAGCTTAAAATTGTTGTAATATTTGTAAAATGTTTGTAACTTATTTTTTTATTTTCTGTAACTTAGCTTTTTTATTTTTTGTACATTAGTTAGTTTATGTAATTGTATTTAATTGTAGTTATTTGTAGGTAGTTTATTTAATTAATTTAATGATAGTGTAGTATTAGGTTTAATTGTAACTTAGGTTAGGATTTATTTTACAGGTAATTTTGTATTTCTTTTAGCTAGGTAGTTATTAAATAGTTAATAACTATTTAATAACTATTCTAACTAGCTAAAATAAATACAAAGTTACCTGTAAAATAAATATAAATCTTAAGATAGCTACAATGTAATTATTAATTATATTGCAGCTATCTTAGGGTTTATTTTATAGGTAAGTATTTAGTTTTAAATAGGAATAATATATTAAAGTATAGTGTAGTGTTAGGTGTAATTGTAACTTAGGTTAGTTTTTATTTTACAGGTAAATTTCTCTTTATTTTAGCTAGGTAAGCTATTAAATAGTTAATAACTATTTAATAGCTATTGTACCAAGTTAAAATAAATTGAAAGTTGCCTGTAAAATAAAAATAAATCCTAAGATAGCTACAATATAATTATCCTATACTATAAAAGGCCAAGTGTGTTTGTCCGAAGCTGTCATGCGCAGTAGAGACTGCACGCGGATAAACACACTGGCCTAAGTCCCTACCTGTTCTGCCGACTGCGCCGAGCAAAAGTGGGCGTGACCGAGCGCGAAGGGGGCGGGGCCTAACGCGAAGGCCCGTGAAGGGGGCGGAGCCTAGCGTGAAGGCCCGTGAAGAGAGCTCAAACAGCTCAAGAGAGGGTGGAGGGATGTGGGGAGAGGGGGGGAGATGTGGAGAGATGGGGGGAGATGTGGAGAGAGGGGGGAGATGTGGAGAGAGGGGAGAGATGTGGAGAGAGGGGAGAGATGTGGAGAGAGGGGGGAGATGGGGAGAGATGTGGGGAGAGGGGGGAGATGTGGAGAGAGGGGGGGAGATGTGGGGAGAGAGAGGGGGGGAGAGAGAGGGGGAGAAAGAGGGGGGAGTTAAAGGGGGAGAGAGAGAGGGGAAAGAGAGAGGGGGGAGAGGGAGAGAGAGAGAGAGACAGAGAGAGAGGGGGGAGAGAGAGAGAGAATGAGAGAGAGAGGGAGAGAGAGAGGGGGGGGAGGGGGGGAGAGAGATAGAGAGGAGAGACACAGAGAGAGGGGGGAGAGAGAGGGGAGAGAGAGGGGGGAGAGAGAGAGGGGGGGAGAGATAGAGGGGCAGAGAGAGAGAGGGGAGAGAGAGGGGGGGAGAGAGAGAGAGGGGAGAGAGAGAGAGGGGGGAGAGAGAGAGAGAGAGGGGGGGGGAGAGAGAGAGAGAGGGGGGGAGAGAGAGAGAGAGGGGGAGAGAGAAAGAGAGGGGGAGAGAGAGAGAGAGGGGAGGAGAGAGAGAGGGGAGAGAGGGGGAGAGAGAGAGGGGGAGAGAGAGAGAGGGGGGAGAGAGAGAGAGGGGGAGAGAGAGAGAGAGGGGGGAGAGATAGAGGGGAGAGAGAGAGACAGAGAGAGGGGAGAGAGAAAGAGAGAGGCGAGAGAGAGAGAGGGGGGAGAGAGAGAGATAGAGGGGAGATAGAGAGAGGGGTGAGAGAGAGAGAGGGGAGAGAGAGAGAGGGGAGAGAGAGAGAGGGGAGAGAGAGAGGGAAAGGGGGGGGGAGAGAGAGAAAGAGAGAGAGAGAGGGGGGAGAGAGAGAGGGGAGCGAGAGAGAGAGAGAGAGAGAGGGGGAGATGGAGAGAGAGAGAGAGGGGGAGAGAGCGCAAAAGAGAGGGGGGAGAGAGAGAAAGCAAAAGAGAGTGGGAGGGAGAGAACGCCAGGGGTGGGACCACTGTACTGCAAAAAATGGCCCGTGTGAACGGGCTTTAGGACTAGTTATTTATATTGTAGCTATATTAGGGTTTATTTTACAGGTAAGAATTTAGTTTTAAATAGGATTAATTTAGTTAATAATAGAAATATTATTTAGATTTATTTAATTAATATTTAAGTAAAGGGGGCATTAGGGTTAGTGTTAGACTTAGGTTTAGGGGTTAATAACGTTATTATAGAGGGCGGCGGTATAGGGGGGCAGGATAGGGGTTAATAGGTATAATGTAGGTGGCGGTGGGCTCCGGGAGCAGCGGTTTAGGGGTTAATACATTTATTATAGTTGCGGTGGGCTCCGGGAGCGGCGGTTTAGGGGTTAATACATTTATTATAGCTGCGGTGGGCTCCGGGAGGCGGCGGTTTAGGGGTTAATATGTATAGAGTAGCTTGCGGTGGGCTCCGGGAGCGGCGGTTTAGGGGGTAATAACTTTATTTAGTTGCGGCGGTGTAGGGGGGACAGATTAGTGGTGTTTAGACTCGGGGTACATGTTAGGGTGTTAGGTGCAGACATCTTCCATAGGAATCAATGGGATATCTGTCAGCAGCGAACTTGTACTTTCGCTATGGTCAGACTCCCATTGATTCCTATGGGATCCGCCGCCTCCAGGCCGGCGCTTTGAAAACCAGGTACGCTGGGCCGTAAAAGTGCCGAGCGTACCTGCTAGTTTTTTGATAACTAGCAAAAGTAGTGAGATTGTGCCGCACTTGTGTGCGGAACATCTGGAGTGACGTAAGAATCGATCTGTGTCGGACTGAGTCTGGCGGATCGAAGTTTACGTCACAAAATTCTACTTTTGCCGGTCTCGAGCCTTTGATAACTAAGGCGAATCAGCCTCGCCACAAATACGCTGCGGAATTCCAGCGTATTTGAGGTTGACGGCTTGATAACTAGGCCCCCCTGTATAAATCAATGTAAATATTTGCATAGGAAATTAGCACATCTAGGCAAGAATCCCCGCTTGCTTTTCCCCCCAGAAATAACTCATATACAATGTATATTCAAATTAGATATGCAAATTCTCAGTTTTTTTGCTTCAAAAAATACTGTTTTAACACAGCTATCCTTTTAACAGGATTATAGTGGCAAATCAGAAATCACTCCTAGACAGCCTGTTTCTTTCTATTTGGAACTCATCAGTAGGAGATAGATTTCTGGTTGCTGCATTGATAAAGCTATTTTCAAGGTTAAACCAAAATTCATTAAAATTAAGGGGGGAGATAAAAAAACTGAAATTAAAATCCTCCATGTCTGAGAATTTGCATATCTAAGTTGCATAGCTTACCCAGAATTCTCTTGTGCATTGGTAACATTGTATATGAGTTATTTCTAGTAAAAAAGCAAGCAGGGATTCTTGCCTAGATGTGCTAATTTCCTATGCAAATATTTACATTGATTTAATTTTGAGACATGGAGGATTTTAATTTCAGTTTTTTATCTCCCCCCTTTATTTTAATGATATATATATATATATATATATATATATATATATATATATATATATATATATATATATATATATATAATTTCAGTATGACCTAGCATTCTCGAAGACCGTTATTGTACCGGGGTGCACTACAAATATGTAAATATAGCAAAAAATAGAAGGCACTCACCGGATTTAACACAGGAAACACTCCCCGTCTTCAGACAATCAATTTAACCAAACCTTAAGCAAGGATTTAAATACCCTCTTACCTCATTAACAATCAACCTACATGTGGAGTCCAGCAGGTGCGTGCCCCGGTGCACGTGTCATCAGACAGCATTTGTATTTAACCATTACCATGTAATTTTAGACATAACTAACACCTGTGCTACAAATTACTAAATACTATCGGTATGCACTACAACTAATTGAATAGACCATATTTTAAATAAGTAAATACTAAACAATGTTAAAAATGTCTGCAAACCATACAAAAGATCAACTAATTACTTGCAGAACAGTTGTACCGTCTATTCGCTAATAAATTTGTTTTTAAGTAACGTTTCGTAGCACAGGTGTTAGTTATTTAAAAATACATAGAACAGATTCCCCCATGTGAAGAACATTGGAATGTAAAATATTTACACTACATACACAGTTAAAGACATTATCAAATATCAATAGTCAAGAAACATGTTTTTTTGTTTTTCCAGGTATTTGACTGCAAAGGGGTCTAATGTACACATGTATGTATGTATGTATGTATGTATATATATATATATATATATATATATATATATATATATGTTTTTGTATGTGCGTGTGTATATATATATATATATATATATATATATATATATATATGTGTGTGTGTATATATATACACATCTATGTGTTTTTCTGTATACATACTGTACATATTTAAAGGGACATAATACTCATATGCTAAATCACTTGAAACTGATGCAGTATAACTGTAAAAAGCTGACAAGAAAATATCACCTGAGCATCTCTATGTAAAAAAGGAAGATATTTTACCTCACAATCTCCTCAGCTCAGCAGAGTAAGTTCTGTGTAAAAAAATACACTTCAGCTGTTGCTCAGCTGAAGGTAAAAAAAATGAAGAAATGAACTGCAGCCAATCAGCATCAACAGTGCTGAGGTCATGAACTCTTTTACTGTGATCTCATGAGATTTGACTTAACTCTCATGAGATTTCATAGTAAAATTCCTTTAAACTGAATAGGGAAATAACGAGAGTGCATGAGGCTCAACCCCTTAGCTGTCCCGGGACAGACATACTGATTTGCTGCTTAGAAGTCCTTTACAATGGGATGTGGCTACTGACGAACTTTTGAGGTAAAATATCTTTCTTTTTTACATAGAGATGTTCAGGTGATATTTTCTAGTCAGCGTTTTACAGCTATGCTGCATCACTTTTAAGTGTTTCAACAATTGTTCCTTTAACATTCCAATGTTCTTCACTTACAGGATAATGGCCTTTTTATTGTAAATATATATATATATATATATATATATATATATACCTATACATGCATATCTATTCCTATAGATATATCGGTATAGATAGATATTTTTCACGAATAGTATCATATATATATATAAAGAAAAATATATATTTAATAATAAAAAGTGAATTTATTTCTATGTGAAGAACATAGGAATGTCAAATATGCGTTTTGCTCATTGTGTTTTGCAATTTAGGTTTTAACGTAGTCGGGTATATTACATATAAAATTTTACAAAAATGAATACAAATTTTTTAAAATTATTAAAGTAAAGCATGTTTGATCATTTTTATTTAAAGAGCTGCAATATACCCCTTATTGCTCATGCGCAACAGTTAGCGCACCAATCATAAAGGTTGCAGAATGGCCTGTGTTGAGGAAAAATAATCATGCTATATGCAAAACATCGGATTTCTGTAGTGGGTCTAAGTGGGTATAGTACAAAATTAAAGAGAAAGGGGAGAATAGACGAGAGAGGAGAGAGAGGAGAGAGAGGAAAGAGAGGAGAGAGAAGAGAGAGAGAGAGAGAGGAGAGAGAGGAAAGAGAGGAGAGAGAAGAGAGAGAGAGAGAGAGAGAAAGAAAGAGAGAAAGAGAGAAAGAGAGAGAAAGAGAGAGAAAGAGAGAGAAAGAGAGAGAAAAAGAGAGAAAGAGAGAGAGAGAGAGAAAGAAAGAATAACACGGCCCGTGTGAACGGGCTTTAGGATTAGTAAATACATAAAAGAATTGCCAGAACTTATTTGGTGACGGGCAATAAAGAAGAACACAAGCTGAATTTACTTCATATCCTGTTTTTTCATCAGATATGTTGATATCCATACATTTTAAGAAAAAAGTGAAAAAAAATAGTTTTAGAATTGGGGTAAGGATAAAAAAAATTAACTTATATGAGTTCAGGTCTAAGGAACCTTATGTGAAAGATTTGGGATACAAAAAGGTATTGTGGATATTTGGATAATATGTCTAGTTTAATTGAGTCTGGAAGCAATCATATCCAACTGTCCAGCACAGATAGAGGTTTGTAAAATAAAATAACTTTTTAAAGATATTTTATACAAATTTGTGGGTTTGCTGTGATTTAAAGGGACAGTCAAGGCAACATTCATTTTTCACGATTCAGATAGAGCAGACAACGGTAAACAACTTTTGAATTCACATCCATTATCTAAATTTGCAAAATCTTTTTTTTTTTTTTATGTACACACTTTCTGAGGCACCAGCTCCTAGTGAGCATTTGCATGATTCACAGACTATACATATATGCATTTTGTGACTGGCTGATATCTGCCACATGATGCATTAGGAAGGAAAATGTAATTAGCTTTGACATTTGTTAGAAAAAAAATCTACTACTCACTTAAAATTCATATATTTTTGAGGCCATCAAGTCAAAATACAATACAAGGGGGCCGATTTAACAACCCCGTATCGGCCCCAATGTAACAGTTTCCCTGCGAGCCTTCAGGATTGCTGGAATTAGGAGTTAAGAACTCTGACGCCTCCTCTGAGGCTGCGGTCTGCAATCTGCCTGATCCTGTACGATCGGGTTGATTGACACCCCTGATTGGCCGTGAATCTGCAGGGGGGTGGCATTGTACAAGCAGTTAACCAGAACTGCTTGTGCAATATTAAATTCAGACAATGTATGCTGTCGGCATTCAGCGATGTTTGGCGGACATAATCCGCTACAGCGGATCATGTCTGCCAGACATTGATAAATCGGCCCCAATGAGTGCACATAGCATGTGAACATAAGAAAATTACAGTCTAATCATTCCAAAATACCAGAAATGTTGCATTGTGTTTTTATTATGCCTTTGTTGATTATTTTATTCTGCTGTATTTAGTGGTCCTTTAAGAGGTTGGCTAAAAAAATAGAATTGACACCCATATCTAGGTTTCAGAAAACATAATTTATGTAAGAACTTACCTGATAAATTCATTTCTTTCATATTAGCAAGAGTCCATGAGCTAGTGACGTATGGGATATACATTCCTACCAGGAGGGGCAAAGTTTCCCAAACCTCAAAATGCCTATAAATACACCCCTCACCACACCCACAAATCAGTTTAACGAATAGCCAAGAAGTGGGGTGATAAGAAAAAAGTGCGAAAGCATAAAAAATAAGGAATTGGAATAATTGTGCTTTATACAAAAAAATCATAACCACCACAAAAAAGGGGTGGGCCTCATGGACTCTTGCTAATATGAAAGAAATGAATTTATCAGGTAAGTTCTTACATAAATTATGTTTTCTTTCATGTAATTAGCAAGAGTCCATGAGCTAGTGACGTATGGGATAATGACTACCCAAGATGTGGATCTTTCCACGCAAGAGTCACTAGAGAGGGAGGGATAAAATAAAGACAGCCAATTCCTGCTGAAAATAATCCACACCCAAAATAAAGTTTAAATGAAAACATAAGCAGAAGATTCAAACTGAAACAGCTGCCTGAAGTACTTTTCTACCAAAAACTGCTTCAGAAGAAGAAAACACATCAAAATGGTAGAATTTAGTAAAAGTATGCAAAGAAGACCAAGTTGCTGCTTTGCAAATCTGATCAACCGAAGCTTCATTCCTAAACGCCCAGGAAGTAGAAACTGACCTAGTAGAATGAGCTGTAATCCTCTGAGGCGGAGTTTTACCCGACTCAACATAGGCATGATGAATTAAAGATTTCAACCAAGATGCCAAAGAAATGGCAGAAGCTTTCTGGCCTTTTCTGGAACCGGAAAAGATGACAAATAGACTAGAAGTCTTACGGAAAGTCTTAGTAGCTTCAACATAATATTTCAAAGCTCTAACAACATCCAAAGAATGCAATGATTTCTCCTTAGAATTCTTAGGATTAGGGCATAATGAAGGAACTACAATTTCTCTACTAATGTTGTTGGAATTCACAACCTTAGGTAAAAATTCAAAAGAAGTTCGCAACACTGCCTTATCCTGATGAAAAATCAGAAAAGGAGACTCACAAGAAAGAGCAGACAATTCAGAGACTCTTCTGGCAGAAGAGATGGCCAAAAGGAACAAAACTTTCCAAGAAAGTAATTTAATGTCCAATGAATGCATAGGTTCAAACAGAGGAGCTTGAAGAGCCCCCAGAACCAAATTCAAACTCCAAGGAGGAGAAATTGACTTAATGACAGGTTTTATACGAACTAAGGCTTGTACAAAACAATGAATATCAGGAAGATTAGCAATCTTTCTGTGAAAAAGAACAGAAAGAGCAGAGATTTGACCTTTCAAGGAACTTGCGGACAAACCTTTATCTAAACCATCCTGAAGAAATTGTAAAATTCTCGGAATTCTAAAAGAATGCCAGGAAAAATGATGAGAAAGACACCAAGAAATATAAGTCTTCCAGACTCTATAATATATCTCTCTAGATACACATTTACGAGCCTGTAACATAGTATTAATCACAGAGTCAGAGAAACCTCTTTGACCAAGAATCAAGCGTTCAATCTCCATACCTTTAAATTTAAGGATTTGAGATCCTGATGGAAAAAAGGACCTTGCGACAGAAGGTCTGGTCTTAACGGAAGAGTCCACGGTTGGCAAGAGGCCATCCGGACAAGATCCGCATACCAAAACCTGTGAGGCCATGCTGGAGCTACCAGCAGAACAAACGAGCATTCCTTCAGAATCTTGGAGATTACTCTTGGAAGAAGAACTAGAGGCGGAAAGATATAGGCAGGATGATACTTCCAAGGAAGTGATAATGCATCCACTGCCTCCACCTGAGGATCCCGGGATCTGGACAGATACCTGGGAAGTTTCTTGTTTAGATGAGAAGCCATCAGATCTATTTCTGGAAGTTCCCACATTTGAATAATCTGAAGAAATACCTCTGGGTGAAGAGACCATTCGCCCGGATGCAACGTTTGGCGACTGAGATAATCCACTTCCCAATTGTCTATTCCTGGAATATGAACCGCAGAGATTAGACAGGAGCTGGATTCCGCCCAAACCAGAATTCGAGATACTTCTTTCATAGCCAGAGGACTGTGAGTCCCTCCTTGATGATTGATGTATGCCACAGTTGTGACATTGTCTGTCTGAAAACAAATGAACGATTCTCTCTTCAGAAGAGGCCAAGACTGAAGAGCTCTTAAAATTGCACAGAGTTCCAAAATATTGATCGGTAATCTCACCTCCTGAGATTCCCAAACCCCTTGTGCTGTCAGAGACCCCCACACAGCTCCCCAACCTGTAAGACTTGCATCTGTTGAAATTACAGTCCAGGTCGGAAGAACAAAAGAAGCCCCCTGAACTAAACGATGGTGATCTGTCCACCACGTCAGAGAGTGTCGTAAATCGGTTTTAAAGATATTAATTGAGATATCTTTGTGTAATCCCTGCACCATTGGTTCAGCATACAGAGCTGAAGAGGTCGCATGTGAAAACGAGCAAAGGGGATCGCGTCCGATGCAGCAGTCATAAGACCTAGAATTTCCATGCATAAGGCTACCGAAGGGAATGATTGTGACTGAAGGTTTCGACAAGCTGAAATCAATTTTAGACGTCTCTTGTCTGTCAAAGACAGAGTCATGGACACTGAATCTATCTGGAAACCCAAAAAGGTTACCCTTGTCTGAGGAATCAATGAACTTTTTAGTGAATTGATCCTCCAACCATGATTTTGAAGAAACAACAAAAGTCGATTCGTATGAAATTCTGCTAAATGTGAAGACTGAGCAAGTACCAAGATATCGTCCAAATAAGGAAATACCACAATACCCTGTTCTCTGATTACAGATAGAAGGGCACCGAGAACCTTTGTAAAAATTCTTGGAGCTGTTGCTAGGCCAAACGGCAGAGCCACAAACTGGTAATGCTTGTCTAGGAAAGAGAATCTCAGAAACTGATAGTGAGCTGGATGAATCGGAATATGCAGATATGCATCCTGTAAATCTATTGTAGACATATAATGCCCTTGCTGAACAAAAGGCAGGATAGTCCTTACAGTTACCATTTTGAATGTTGGTATCCTTACATAACGATTCAATATTTTTAGATCCAGAACTGGTCTGAAGGAATTCTCCTTCTTTGGTACAATGAAGAGATTCAAATAAAACCCCAGCCCCTGTTCCAGAACTGGAACTGGCATAATTACTCCAGCCAACTCTAGATCTGAAACACATTTCAGAAATGCTTGAGCTTTCGCTGGATTTACTGGGACACGGGAAAGAAAGAATCTCTTTGCAGGAGGTCTTATCTTGAAACCAATTCTGTACCCTTCTGAAATAATGTTCTGAATCCAAAGATTGTGAACAGAATTGATCCAAATTTCTTTGAAAAAACGTAATCTGCCCCCTACCAGCTGAGCTGGAATGAGGGCCGCACCTTCATGTGGACTTAGAAGCTGGCTTTGCTTTTCTAGAAGGCTTGGATTTATTCCAGACTGGAGATGGTTTCCAAACTGAAACTGCTCCTGAGGATGAAGGATCAGGCTTTTGTTCTTTGTTGAAATGAAAGGAACGAAAACGATTATTAGCCCTGTTTTTACCCTTAGATTTTTTATCCTGTGGTAAAAAAGTTCCTTTCCCACCAGTAACAGTTGAGATAATAGAATCCAACTGAGAACCAAATAATTTATTACCCTGGAAAGAAAGGGAAAGTAGAGTCGATTTAGAAGACATATCAGCATTCCAAGTTTTAAGCCATAAAGCTCTTCTAGCTAAAATAGCTAGAGACATAAACCTGACATCAACTCTGATAATATCAAAAATGGCATCACAGATAAAATTATTAGCATGTTGAAGAAGAATAATAATGTTATGAGAATCATGATCTGTTACTTGTTGCGCTAAAGTTTCCAACCAAAAAGTTGAAGCTGCAGCAACATCCGCCAAAGATATAGCAGGTCTAAGAAGATTACCTGAACACAAATAAGCTTTTCTTAGAAAGGATTCAATTTTCCTATCTAAAGGATCCTTAAAGGAAGTACCATCTGCCGTAGGAATAGTAGTACGTTTAGCAAGGGTAGAGATAGCCCCATCAACTTTAGGGATTTTGTCCCAAAACTCTAATCTGTCAGACGGCACAGGATATAATTGCTTAAAACGTTTAGAAGGAGTAAATGAATTACCCAATTTATTCCATTCCCTGGAAATTACTTCAGAAATAGCACCAGGAACAGGAAAAACTTCTGGAATAACTACAGGAGATTTAAAGACCTTGTCTAAACGTTTAGATTTAGTATCAAGAGGACCAGAATCCTCAATTTCTAATGCAATTAGGACTTCTTTAAGTAAAGAACGAATAAATTCCATTTTAAATAAATATGAAGATTTATCAGCATCAACCTCTGAAACAGAATCCTCTGAACCAGAAGAATCATTAGAATCAGAATGATGATGTTCATTTAAAAATTCATCTGGATAAAGAGAAGTTTTAAAAGACTTTTTATGTTTACTAGAAGGAGGAATAACAGACATAGCCTTCTTAATAGATTCAGCAACAAAATCTCTTATGTTATCAGGAACACTCTGAACATTAGATGTTGATGGAACTGCAACAGGTAATGGTATTTTACTAAAGGAAATATTTTCTGCATTAACAAGTTTGTCATGACATTTAATACAAACAACAGCTGGAGGAACAGCTACCAAATGTTTACAGCAGATACACTTAGCTTTGGTAGTTCCAGCACCAGGCAGCGATTTTCCTGAAGTATCTTCTGACTCGGATGCAACATGAGACATCTTGCAATATGTAAGAGAAAAAACAACATATAAAGCAAAATTGATCAAATTCCTTAAATGACAGTTTCAAGAATGGGAAAAAATGCCAAAGAAACAAGCTTCTAGCAACCAGAAGCAAGGAAAAATTAGACTAAAATAATGTGGAGACAAAAGCAACGCCCATATTTTTTTAACGCCAAATAAGACGCCCACATTATTTGGCGCCTAAATGCTTTTGGCGCCAAAAATGACGCCACATCCGGAACGCCGACATTTTTTGGCGCAAAAGAACGTCAAAAAATGACGCAACTTCCGGCGACACGTATGACGCCGGAAACAGAAAAGATTTTTTGCGCCAAAAAAGTCTGCGCCAAGAATGACGCAATAAAATGAAGCATTTTCAGCCCCCGCGAGCCTAACAGCCCACAGGGAAAAAGTCAAATTTTTTAAGGTAAGAAAAAATGATTGATTCAAATGCATTATCCCAAATATGAAACTGACTGTCTGAAAATAAGGAATGTTGAACATCCTGAGTCAAGGCAAATAAATGTTTGAATACATATATTTAGAACTTTATAAAAAAAGCGCCCAACCATAGCTTAGAGTGTCACAGAAAATAAGACTTACTTACCCCAGGACACTCGTCTACATGTTGTAGAAAGCCAAACCAGTACTGAAACGAAAATCAGCAGAGGTAATGGTATATATATATATAAGAGTATATCGTCGATCTGAAAAGGGAGGTAAGAGATGAATCTCTACGACCGATAACAGAGAACCTATGAAATAGACCCCGTAGAAGGAGATCATTGCATTCAAATAGGCAATACTCTCCTCACATCCCTCTGACATTCACTGTACGCTGAGAGGAAAACCGGGCTCCAACTTGTTGCGGAGCGCATATCAACGTAGAATCTAGCACAAACTTACTTCACCACCTCCATAGGAGGCAAAGTTTGTAAAACTGATTTGTGGGTGTGGTGAGGGGTGTATTTATAGGCATTTTGAGGTTTGGGAAACTTTGCCCCTCCTGGTAGGAATGTATATCCCATACGTCACTAGCTCATGGACTTTTGCTAATTACATGAAAGAAAGGGTATTTTAGAAGTTATTTAGCATGTCAAACGTTCGGCTATATTACGAGTTGTGCATTAGGGTAAAAAAGCAGCGTTAAGAGGTACTAACGCACCTTTTTTACGCCCGCTGCTATTACGAGTCTTGAAGGTTTAGGGGCACTGCACACTTCTTTGACCTTACTGCAAAACGACTTGTATAAACTTAGTAAAGTATTTTTTCTATGGGACTTCCATAGCGCTTGTATTACGAGTCTGTGCTGGGAGGCCAAAAAGTGAGCGGTACACCCTCTACCTCCAAGATCCAACTCATTTTAAAGTCAGTAGTTAAGAGTTTTATGGTACAACGCCGTAACATAAAACTCATAACTAAAGTGCTAAAAAGTACACTAACACACATAAACTACCTATTAACCCCTAAACCGAGGCCCTCCTGCATCGCAAACACTAAAATAACATTTGTAACCCCTAATCTGCCGCTCCGGAAACCGCCGACACCTACATTATATTTATTAACCCCTAATCTGCCGCCCGCCAATGTCGCCACTTTCTACCCACACTAATTAACCCCTAATCTGCCGCCCCAACCTCGCCGCCACTATAAGAAACATATTAACCCTTAAAATGCTGCACTTCTGCCTCGCAAACATTAGTTAAATATTATTAACCCCTATTCTGCCGTCCCTAACATCAACGCCACCTACCTACATTTATTAACCCTTAATCTGCCGCCACTATATTAAAGTTATTAACCCCTAAATCTAAGTCTAACCCTAACACCCCCTAACTTAAATATAATTTAAATAAATTTAAAGAAAATTCCTATCATTAACTAAATTATTCCTATTTAAAACTAAATACTTACCTATAAAATAAACCCTAAGCTAGCTACAATATAACTAATAGTTACATTGTAGCTATCGTAGGGTTTATTTTTCTTTTACATGCAAGTTTGTATTTATTTTAACTAGTTAGAATAGTTATTAAATAGTTATTAACAATTTAACTACCTAGCTAAAATAAATACAAAAGTACCTGTAAAATAAAACCTAACCTAAGTTAGAATAACACCTAACAATACACTATAATTACACTATAATTACACTATAATTAAATAAATTAACTAAATTAACAACAATTAAATAAATTAAATGAGCTAAATCACAAAAAACACTAAATTACAGAAAAACAATAAACAAATTAAAAGATATTTAAACTAATTACACCTAATCTAATAGCCCTATCAAAATAAAAAAGCCCCCCCCCAAATAAAAAAACCCTAGCCTAAACTAAACTATCAATAGCCCTTAAAAGGGCCTTTTGTGGGGCATTGCCCCAAAGTAATCAGCTCTTTTGCCTATAAAAAAATATATAAACAACCCACTACCCACACAACCAACCCCCAAAATAAAATACTATAAAAAAAAAACCTAAGCTCCCCATTGCCCTGAAACGGGTATTTGGATGGGCATTGCCCTTAAAAGGGCAATTAGCTCTTTTGGAGGCCAAAACATTCACCTAAAAATAAAACCCACCCAATAAACCTAACACTATCCTCCTGAAGATCGACTTACAGTTATGAAGACCGGACACCCATCCTCAAGGAAGCAGCAGAAGTCTTCATCCAACTGGGCCGAGGACCTCAACAAAGCCGGGAGAAGTCTTCATCCAAGCTGGGCGAAGTGGTCCTCTAGACGGGCAGAAGTCTTCATCCAGATGGCATCTTCTATCTTCATCCATCCGACGTGGAGTGGCTCCATCTTCAAGACATCAGACGCGGAGCATCCTCTTCTTCCGATGACTAAAGACGAAGGAAGGTTCCTTTAAGGGACGTCATCCAAGATGGCGTCCCTTAAATTCTGATTGGCTGATAGAAATCAGCCAATCGGAATTAAGGTAGAAAAAATCATATTGGCTGATGCAATCAGCCAATAGGATTGAGCTTGCATTCTATTGGCTGTTCCAATCAGCCAATAGGATTGAGCTTGCATTCTATTGGCTGATAGGATTTTTTTCTACCTTAATTCCTATTGGCTGATTTCTATCAGCCAATCGGAATCTAAGGGACGCCATCTTGGATGACCTCACTTAAATGAACCTTCATTCATCTTTAGTCATCGGAAGAAGAGGATGCTCCACGTCGGATGTCTTGAAGATGAAGCCGCTCCGCGTCAGATGGATGAAGATGGAAGATGCCGTCTGGATGAAGACCTCTGCCCGTCTGGAGGACCACTTCACCCAGATTGGTTGAAGACTTCTCCTGGATTCGTTGAGGATGGATGTCGGATCTTCAGAACAGTAAGTCGATCTTCAGGGGATTAGTGTTAGTTTTTTTTTTAATGGTGTATTGGGCGGGTTTTATTTTTAGGTTAGGGTTTGGGCAGCAAAAGAGCTAACTGACCATTCAAATGCCCTTTTCAGGGCAATGGGTAGCTTAGGTTTTTTTTAGATAGTATTTTATTTGGGGGGGTTGGTTGTGTGGGTGGTGGGTTTTACTGTTGGGGGGTTGTTTGTATTTTTTTTTACAGGTAAAAGAGCTGATTACTTTGGGACATTGTAAGATAGATACAATGTAACTATTAGTTATTTTGTAGCTAGCTTAGGGTTTATTTTACAGGTAAGTATTTAGTTTTAAAAGGAATCACTTACGGCTAGATTTAGTTTGGCGTTAGCCGTCAAAACGAGCATTAGAGGCTCGTAACGCTGGTTTTGGGCTACCGCTGGTATTTAGAGTCAGTCAGGAAAGGGTCTAACGCTCACTTTCCAGCCACGACTTTTCCATACCGCAGATCCCCCTATGCCATTTGCGTATCCTATCTTTTCAATGGGATCTTTCTAATGCCGGTATTTAGAGTCTTTGCTGAAGTGAGCGTTAGAAATCTAACGACAAAACTCCAGCCGCAGAAAAAAGTCAGTAGTTAAGAGCTTTCTGGGCTAACGCCGGTTCATAAAGCTCTTAACTACTGTGTTCTAAAGTACACTAACACCCATAATCTACCTATGCACCCATAAACCGAGGCCCCCCCACATCGCCGCCACTCTAATAAAAAATTTTAACCCCTAATCTGCCGACCGCACACCGCCGCCACCTACGTTATCCCTATGTACCCCTAATCTGCTGCCCCTAACACCGCCTACCCCTATATTATATTTATTAAACCCTAATCTGCCCCCCACAACGTCGCCGCCAGCTACCTACACTTATTAACCCCTAATCTGCCAACCGGACCTCACCGCTACTCTAATAAATGTATTAACCCCTAAAGCTAAGTCTAACCCTAACACTAACACCCCCCTAAGTTAAATATAATTTAAATCTAACAAAATAAATTAACTCTTATTAAATAAATTATTCCTATTTAAAGCTAAATACTTACCTGTAAAATAAACCCTAATATAGCTACAATATAAATAATAATTGTATTGTAGCTATTTTAGGATTAATATTTATTTTACAGGCATCTTTGTATTTATTTTAACCAGGTACACTAGCTATTAAATAGTTAAGAACTATGTAATAGCTACCTAGTTAAAATAATTACAAAATTACCTTTAAAATAAATCCTAACCTAAGTTACAAATTAAACCTAACACAACACTATCAATAAATTAATTAAATAAAATACCTACAAATAAATACAATTAAATAAACTAACTAAAGTACAAAAAATAAAAAAAGCTAAGTTACAAAAAATTAATTACAAACATAATAAAAATAGTACAACAATTTTAAGCTAATTACACCTACTCTAAGCCCCCTAATAAAATAACAAAGCCCCCCAAAATAAAAAAATGTCCTACCCTATTCTAAAATTAAAATAGAAAAGCTCTTTTACCTTACCAGCTCTTAAAAGGGCTTTTTGCAGGGCATGCCCCAAAGAATTCAGCTCTTTCGCCTGTAAAAAAAAAACATACAATACCCCCCCAACATTACAACCCACCACCCACATACCCCTAACCTAACCCAAACCCCCCTTAAATAAACCTAACACTAAGCCCCTGAAGATCTTCCTACCTTGTCTTCACCATGCCAGGTATCACCGATCGTTCCAGGCTCCAAAGTCTTCATCCAAGGAGGCGGGGGCTGGAGATCCATCATCCGGCTGAAGTCTTCTATCAAGCGGCAAGAAGGAGTCCAGAAGAGGCTCCAAAGTCTTCATCCTATCCGTGCAGAAGAGGAGATCCGGCAACCATCCTTTTCCAAGCGGCATCTTCTATCTTCATCCGATGACGAGCGGCTCCATCTTGAAGACCTCCAGCACGGATCCATCCTCTTCTTCCGACGTCCTAAGTCCGAATGAAGTTTCCTTTAAATGACCTCATCCAAGATGGCGTCCCTCGAAATCCGATTAGCTGATAGGATTCTATCAGCCAATCGGAATTAAGGTAGGGAAAATCTGATTGGCTGATTGAATCAGCCAATCAGATTGAGCTCGCATTCTATTGGCTGTTCCGATCAGCCAATAGAATGCAAGCTCAATCTGATTGGCTGATTGGATCAGCCAATCGGATTGGACTTGAATCTGATTGGCTGATTCCATCAGCCAATCAGATTTTCCCTACCTTAATTCCGATTGGCTGATAGAATCCTATCAGCCAATCGGAATTCGAGGGACACAATCTTGGATGACGTCATTTAAAGGAACCTTCATTCGGACTTAGGACGTCGGAAGAAGAGGATGGATCCGCGCTGGAGGTCTTCAAGATGGATCCGCGTCATCGGATGAAGATAGAAGATGCCGCTTGGAAGAAGATGGTTGCCGGTCCGGATCTCCTCTTCTGCGCGGATAGGATGAAGACTTTGGAGCCTCTTCTAGACTTCTTCTTGCCGCTTGATAGAAGACTTCAGCCGGATGATGGATCTCCAGCCCCCGCTTGGGCTTGGATGAAGACTTCGGAGACTGGAACGATCGGTAATACCTGGCATGGTGAAGACAAAGTAGGAAGATCTTCAGGGGCTTAGTGTTAGGATTATTTAAGGGGGGTTTGGGTTAGATTAGGGGTATGTGGGTGGTGGGTTGTAATGTTGGGGGGTATTGTATGTTTTTTTTTTTTTACAGGCAAAAGAGCTGAATTCTTTGCGGCATGCCCCGCAAAAAGCCCTTTTAAGGGCTGGTAAGGTAAAAGAGCTTTTCTATTTTAATTTTAGAATAGGGTAGGGCATTTTTTTATTTTGGGGGGCTTTGTTATTTTATTAGGGGGCTTAAAGTAGGTGTAATTATGTTTGTAATTAATTATTTTATTTTTTGTAACTTAGCTTTTTTTATTTTTTGTACTTTAGTTAGTTTATTTAATTGTATTTATTTGTAGGTATTTCATGTAATTAATTTATTGATAGTGTAGTGTTAGATTTAATTGTAGGTATTTTATTTAATTAATTTATTGATAGTGTAGTGTTAGGTTTAATTGTAACTTAGGTTAGGATTTATTTTACAGGTAATTTTGTACTTATTTTAACTAGGTAGCTATTAAATAGTAAATAACTATTTAATAGCTATTGTACCTGGTTAAAATAAACACAAAGTTGCCTGTAAAATAAATATTAATCCTAAAATAGCTGCAATATAATTATTATTTATATTGTAGCTGTATTAGGGTTTATTTTACAGGTAAGTATTTAGCTTTAAATAGGAATAATTTATTTAATAAGAGTTAATTTATTTCGTTAGATTTAAATTATATTTAACTTAGGGGGGTGTTAGTGTTAAGGTTAGACTTAGCTTTAGGGGTTAATACATTTATTAGAGTAGCGGTGAGGTCCGGTCGGCAGATTAGGGGTTAATACTTGAAGTTAGGTGTCAGCGATGTTAGGGAGGGCAGATTAGGGGTTAATACTATTTATTATAGGGTTAGTGAAGCGGATTAGGGGTTAATACATTTATTATAGTAGCGGTGAGGTCCAGTCGGCAGATTAGGGGTTAATACTTGAAGTTAGGTGTCAGCGATGTTAGGGAGGGCAGATTAGGGGTTAATACTATTTATTATAGGGTTAGTGAGGCGGATTAGGGGTTAATACATTTATTATAGTAGCGGTGAGGTCCGGTCGGTAGATTAGGGGTTAATTATTGTAGGTAACTGGTGGGGGGCAGATTAGGGGTTAATAAATATAATATAGGGGTCGCGGTGTTATGGGCAGCAGATTAGGGGTACATAGGTATAATGTAGGTTGCGGCGGTGTACGGAGCGGCAGATTAGGGGTTAAAAAAATATGCAGGGGTCAGCGATAGCGGGGGCGGCAGATTAGGGGTTAATAAGTGTAAGGTTAGGGGTGTTTAGACTCAGGGTTCATGTTAGGGTGTTAGGTGCAGACTTAGAAACTGTTTCCCCATAGGAAACAATGGGGCTGCATTAGGAGCTTAACGCTGCTTTTTTGCAGGTGTTAGGTTTTTTTTCATCCCAAACTGCCCCATTGTTTCCTATGGGGGAATCGTGCACGAGCACGTTTTTTAAGCTGGCCGCGTCCGTAAGCACCGCTGGTATTGAGAGTTGCAGTGGCGGTAAATTATGCTCTACGCTCCTTTTTTGGAGCCTAACGCAGCCATTCTGTGAACTCTAAATACCAGCGTTATTTAAAAGGTGCGGGAAAAAAAAGCCAGCGTTAGCTACGCGGGTCGTTACCGACAAAACTCTAAATCTAGGCGTTAGTTAATTATAGGAATTTTTAGTTAGATTTATTTTAATTATATTTAAGTTAGGGGGTGTTAGGGTTAGACTTAGGTTTAGGGGTTAATACATTTAGTATAGTGGCGGCGACGTTGGGGGCGGCAGATTAGCGGTTAATAAATGTAGGTAGGTGGCGGCAATGTTAAGGATGGAAGATTAGGGGTTATTAATATTTAACTAATGTTTGTGAGGCAGGTGTGCGGCGGTTTAGGGGTTAATATATTTATTATAGTGGCGGCAACATTGGGGGCGTCAGATTAGGGGTTAATAAGTGTAGGTAGGCTGCGGCGACATTGGGGGCGGCAGATTAGGGGTTAATAAATATAATGTAGGTGTCGGCGATGTTGCAGGCAGCAGATTAGGGGTTCATAAGTATAATTTAGGTGGCGGCGGTGTCCGGAGCGGCAGATTAGGGGTTAATAAGCAAAATGTAGGTGTCGGCGAAGTCAGGGGCGGCAAATTAGGGGTTAATAAATGTAAGATTAGGGGTGTTTAGACTCGGGGTTCATGTTAGGGTATTAGGTGTAAACATAAAATGTGTTTCCCCATAGGAATCAATAGGGCTGCGTTACTGAGTTTTACGTAGTTTTTTTGCAGGTTTTAGACTTTTTCTCAGCCGGCTCTACCCGTTGATTCCTATGGGGAAATCGTGCACAAGCACATACGACCAGCTCACAGCTGACTTAAGCAGCGCTGGTATTGGAGTGCGGTAAGAAGCAAAATTTTGCTCAACGCTCACTTCTTGCCTTTTAACGCCGGGTTTGTAAAAACCTGTAATAACAGCGCTGCAGGTAAGTGAGCGGTGAGAAAAACTGCTCGTTAACACCGCACAGCTTAAAACGAAAAACTCATTATCTAGCTGAAAGATAGTAGTATCCCTGTCTGTAGGAGTATTAACATTAGGACAGAACTATCACACCTCATTCTTTGCAAGAGACACTGAATAATATCTGAGTCAAAATGCAAATTATTATTTTAAAATGTGTAGGGTAAGTTTTTCCTAAAAATGTTATGATGGGATACATTTAAAGGTATGATTTATAACACACTTATTTCATACATGTAATATCATGAGTTTCCAAGAAGACAGAGGCAAGAAATATTAAATTCTCTCTCCTAAAAGATCCTCAAGTCATATGTTAATCTTAATATATCAGAAATAGACTAGCTGTTTCATGTGTCAATATGGCAGACACATTCATGATTAAGAAAGGAAACAAGTGGCTGTTAACATCAAAATGAAGCTCCTTTATTTTTTCATAAAAAAACAAAATCATAGGGCTATTCTACGGCCTAGATATGTTTATCCTTGTGGGAAATATTGGGCAGACTTGTTGGGCCTATGGTTCTTATATGTTGTCAAAATCTACAGTATACTCTATGTTGTGTATATAAAGAAAGACAACTCTATTTTCATAAAGTGTGCATTCAAGGCTTGTATCTGGAGGTTAAAAAATGGAAATTTATGCTTACCTGATAAATTGATTTCTTCTACAATACGACGAGTCCACGGATTTCATCCTTACTTGTGGGATATTATCCTAATGCAGGAAGTGGCAAAGAGCACCACAGCAGAGCTGTATATATAACTCCTCCCTTCCCCTCCACCACCAGTCATTCGACCGAAAGTTATAGGAAGAGAAAGGAAAAACTAAAAAGGTGCAGAGGTGACTTAAGTTATAAATAATAAAACCATAATCTGTCTAAAATTGACAGGGAGGGCTGTGGACTCGTATCGTAGAAGAAATCAATTTATCAGGCAAGCATAAATTTCCTTTTCTTCGACAAGTCCACGGATTTCATCCTTACTTGTGGGATACAATACCAAAGCAACAGGACACGGATGAAAGGGAGGGACAAGACAGAGACCTAAACGGAAGGCACCACTGCTTGAAGAACTTTCCTCCCAAAAACAGCCTCAGAAGAAGCAAAAGTATCAAATTTGGAAAATTTGGAAAAAGTATGAAGAGACGACCAAGTCGCAGCCTTACAAATCTGTTCAACAGATGCATAATTTTTAAACGCCCATGTGGAAGCCACAGTCTCATATGCCAGGTGGATGATACTTCTCAGCCAGAAAGAAAGAGAGGTAGCCGTAGCTTTCTGACCCCTACGCTTTCCAGAATAAACAATGAAGATGATTGACGGAAATCCTTAGTTGCCTGCAAGTAAAACTTCAAGTTACTGATAAAAGAATCAGAGAATCCTCGCTTCGATAAAATCAAGCGTTCAATCTCCACGCAGTCGGCTGCAGAGAAGTAAGATTTGGATGTTGGAAATGACCTTGAATGAGAAGGTCCTGTCTCAAAGGAAGTTTCCACGGTGGTAGCAAAGACATCTCCACTAGATCCGCATACCAAGTCCTGCGTGGCCACGCAGGCGCTATCAGGATCACTGAAGGTCTCTCCTGTTTGATTCGAGCAATCACGTGTGGAAGGAGAGGAAACGGTGGAGACACATAAGCTAGGCTGAACAACAAAGGCACTGCCAAGGCATCTATCAGTTTGGCCTGGGGATCCCTCGACCTGGATCCGTATCTTGGAAGCTTGGCATTCTGTCGAGATGCCATCAGATCCAATTCCAGTTTTCCCCATCGGAGAATCAATGAGGCAAATACCTCCGGGTGAAGTTTCCACTCCCCCGGAGTCTGTCTGCTTAGAAAATCCACTTCCCAGTTCTCTACTCCCGGGATATGGATTGCTGACAGATGACAAAAGTGGGCCTCTGCCCAACTGATTATTTTGGACACTTCTCTCATTGCCAAGGAACTCCTTGTTCCCCCCTGATGATTGATATAGGCCACAGTCGTGATGTTGTCTGACTGGAATCTGATGAATTTGGCCGAAGCCAACTGAGGCCACGCCTGAAGCGCATTAATTATTGCTCTTAGTTCCAGAATATTGATTGGAAGTAGAGACTCCACCTGAGTCCAAACACCCTGAGCCTTAAGGGAATTCCAGACTGCGCCCCAGCCCAGAAGGCTGGCGTCTGTTGTCACTATCGCCCAAGAGGGTCTGCGGAAACAAGTCCCCTGGGACAGATGATCTGGCAACAACCACCAAAGAAGAGTCTCTGGTCTCTTGATCCAGATTTATCTGAGGAGATAAATTTGCATAGTCCCCATTCCACTGTCCGAGCATGCACAGCTGCAGTGGTCTGAGATGAAAGCGAGCAAACGGAATGATGTCCATTGCCGCTACCATTAATCCTATTACCTCCATACACTGAGCCATTGAGGGCCGAGGAATGGACTGAAGTGCTCGGCAAGTATTTAAAATCTTTGATTTTCTGACCTCCGTCAGAAATATTTTCATGGCTACCGAGTCTATCAGAGTTCCCAAGAAAGGAACCCTTGTCTGTGGAACAAGTGAACTTTTCTCTATGTTCACCTTCCAGCCGTGAGTTCTCAGAAAAGACAGCACTGTGTCCGTGTGAGATTTTGTGAGTTGATATGTTGACCCCTGGATCAGAATATCATTCAGATAGGGCGCCACCGCTATGCCTCACGGTCTGAGAACCGCCAAAAGAGACCCTAGAACCTTTGTGAAGATTCTGGGTGCTGTGGCCAACCCGAAGAGAAGAGCCATGAACGGATAATGTTTGTCCAAGAAGGCAAACCTTAGAAACTGATGATGATCCTTGTGGATAGGAATATGAAGGTAAGCATCCTTCAAGTCCACGGTAGTCATATATTGACCCTCCTGGATCATTGGTAAAATTGTTTGAATCGTCTCCATCTTGAATGATGGAACTCTTAGAAATTTGTTTAGACACTTGAGGTCTAAAATGGGTCTGAACGTTCCCTCTTTTTTGGGAACCACAAATAGATTTGAGTAAAACCCCTCTCCTTGTTCCAATTTTGAAACTGGACAAATTACTCCCATAGTAAAAAGGTCTTTTACACAGCGTAAGAACGCCTGTCTTTTTATCTGGTTTGCAGATAATTTTGAAAGATGAAATCTCCCTTTTGGAGAAAGTCATTGAATTCCAAATGATAACCGTGGGTCACTATTTCTAGTGCCCAGGGGTCCTGAACGTCTCTTGCCCAAGCCTGGGCAAAGAAAGAGAGTCTGCCCCCTACTAGATCCAGTTCACGGATTGGGGGCCGCCCTTTCATGCTGTCTTAGGAGCAGCAGTGGGCTTTTTGGATTGTTTACCCTTATTCCAGTTCTGGTTGGGTCTCCAGACTGACTTAGATTTGGGTAAAATTCCCTTCCTGCTTTGTGGAAGAAGAGGAAGTGGGGGGTCCTCCTTTAAAGTTCCGAAAGGAACGAAAATTATTTTGTTTACCCCTCTTAACAGACTTATCCTGAGGTAGAGCATGGCCTTTACCCCCTTTAATATCAGAAATGATTTCCTTCCATTCAGGCCCAAAAAGGGTCTTACCTTTAAAAGGAATAGCCAAGAGCTTAGTTTTTGATGAAACATCAGCAGACCAATATTTGAGCCACAATGCTCTACGTGCTAAAATAGCAAATCCTGCATTCTTTGTTGCTAATTTAGCAATTTGAAAAGCGGCATCAGTAAAAAAACAATTAGCATTAAATGAATACTGTCTTATATGGGAGCCCTGGGAGTCGTTGTGGGCCAGTAAAACTCCCTAGACTAACTGATCAGGGGAAGCAGAATAGTGAACAACGCCTGAACCCCCCCACCCCCTATTCCCCTAATCCACATTCTATGTCAGACCCTAAACTGCTTACTATATGTGCCCTCTAAACCTCCCCTCCCCTTTAAGTATAACCCAGGTGCTGGGGAAACCAGAATGACTCTTGAACTAACTAATTATCAGCAGAGAGGGGTCTTGGAATCCCCATCACCCACATGAGTCTGAAATGAGTAATGCTATCTCGATGAAATGCCTTAAAAGACTAGACCACAAACTTACAGGTCACACCTGTATAGAATACTGTAAAATATCTTATAAAACTGCAGAACTATAATATATACACAAAAGGTGACCTGTGTAAAAACTAGGTTTTCTGAGAAGAGATCGTTTCAATCCCCTCTCACAGGGTTTTAGTTTTGTTTTTCTCTTCTTTTCTCTTTGTATATTTTTATACACACAACATTAAGTGCAGATATTTTGTATTTACTTTGCACTGATAAAGTTGTATGTTAAAGCGATAACCTCAATAAAAAATTATTATAAAAAAAAAAAGAATTAGCTAGCTTGAGAGCCTTAATTCTATCTAAGATGTCATCTAATGGAGTCTCAACCTTAAGAGACTCTTCTAGAGCCTCAAACCAAAAAGCTGCTGCAGTAGTTACTGGAACAATGCAAGCCGTAGGTTGTAAAAGAAACCCCTGATTAACAAATAATTTCTTCAGTAGACCCTCTAATTTCTTATCCATAGGGTCTTTGAAAGCACAACTGTCTTCAATGGGTATAGTTGTACACTTCGCAGGGGTAGATATAGCTCCCTCTACCTTAGGGACTGTTTGCCATGAGACCCGAATGGTATCAGATATGGGAAACATTTTCTTAAAATTAGGAGGAGGAGAAAACGGTATACCTGGTTTATCCCATTCCTTTCTAATAATTTCCGAAATTCTCTTAGGAACTGGAAAAACATCAGTGTAAGTGGGTACCTCTAGATATTTATCCATTTTACACAATTTCTCTGGAGGAATTACAATAGGGTCACAATCATCCAGAGTCGCTAAAACCTCCCTAAGCAACAAGCGGAGGTGTTAAAGCTTAAATTTAAAGGACATAGCGTCCGAATCTGTCTGAGGTAAAACATTCCCTGAATCTGAAATTTCTCCCTCAGACAGTAATTCCCTGATCCCCAACTCAGAACACTGTGAGGGTAAATCGGAAATAGCTAATAAAGTATCAGAGGATTCAGTATTTACATTAATACCTGACCTACTGCGTTTACCCTGCAACACTGGTAATTTAGATAATACCTCTGTAAGGGTAGTTGACATCACTGCAGCCATCTCCTGCAGAGTAAAATAATTAGACGCACTAGAAGTACTTGGCGTCGCTTGCGTGGGTGTTGAAGTTTGTGACACTTGGGGAGAATTGGATGGCATATCCTGATTCTCTTCAGACTGAGAATCATCCTTAGGCACACTTTCTTGACCTAATATATGGTCTTTACAATGTAAGGCTCTTTCAGTACAAGAGTTACACAATGTTAGAGGGGGTTGCACAATAGCTTCTAAACACATGGAACAATGAGATTCAGATTCCTCAGTGACAGACATGTTTGAACAGACTAGTAAGAACCACAGAAGTCGTTTAAACACTTTAATTTTTGTTACAAATAACGTTTTGAAAAACGTGTACTGCGCCTTTAAGAAAATAAAAAGTGAACAAATTTTCCAAAACTGCTCAAATAACCTTAAATCAATTCTAAAGTTAACTTAAATACGATGGTTTATCCAAAAATTATTGCACCCCATCAGCAAGGGAAAATAAAAGCTCTAAAGTACTTAGATCAACAAAATGTCAGTTTATAATCAAAAATACCCTCCGCACCTCGCCACAGCTCTGCTGTTGCACCTACCTGCCCCCAGGGTACTTCAAAACAGCTATCCAGCACTCTGGAGCTAGTACACAGTCAGAAGCCACCGGAGTTACTGCTGCCTAGACTGAAGGAAGTGCGCATCTAAGTGCACGAAAATAGGCCCCGCCCCTTAAGGTCGATACCGGAGCAGGCCCCCAACCGCATGGAGAAGCGATTTTAACACAGAATGTAATAAAATCAATGTGCCCCCTCAACACATCAGTAAACGGCCAGTTTAATGCCAAAAAATAAAAACTTTAGGAATCGACTCATCTTGCCTCTCCCATAGTGTTATGAAAGCCCATAAAATGTAAACTATCTGTAATATAACTCCAGGGACTCCAGTAACCACTTTTTGAATAATAGGATTACTGCTTACCCCATTCCCATATAGGGAAATACATGTCAGCCAATTCTGATATACCAAGTCTCCTCAGAAAATAAAAAGGCTGCACATACCTTAATGCTGCTTGAAGCATGAAACTGGTCTCCACCCTGAAGATGTCTCATGGTTACCTTCAGAAGTCTTGTGGGAACCAGCATGGATCTTAGTTACAACTGCTAAGATTATCAACCTCAGGGCAGAAATCTTCTTTCATATCTCCCTGAGGAAAATAGTACTCACAGGTACAATTTAAAATAAAAAACTTCTTCTTGATTGAACTAAAACTAACACCTCACTTTACCATGTCTTCCTAGTATAACACAGGCAAAGAGAATGACTGGTGGTGGAGGGGAGGAGCTATATATACAGCTCTGCTGTGGTGCTCTTTGCCACTTCCTGTTAGCAGGAGGATAATATCCCACAAGTAAGGATGAAATCCGTGGACTCTTCGTATCTTGTAGAAGAAAGAGGAATTTATGACATAGGGCACCCAAAGTTAAAGCATCATAGAGTAGAGATAATGACAAAACCAACATTAAAAAAAAAGATAAAATAAATCAATCTGCAAGACAGCAAAAGTCATAATTACTGGCTTCCATAAATTATCACAGATTTCTTTTGACAGAGTGTATCCTTGCATATAATTATTGATCGCAGTAATATCCCTAATCCAAAATATACCATGTATTTTGGTTAAAACCTCAGTGTTGCAGAGTGGACCGATGCAAAGGACAGTAATCAAATAATTTCATGCAAGAGTAAAAGCTTTGTGTTTGATTGCAAATTGTGAAGGAACATTATCAAAGTTAAATAAGTTGTTAGAATACCACTATGTTTAAAGCAATTAAAAAATTGTGTAAAATTTGGGCCTTAAAACATATGCTTTGCTGTCCTCCAATGGCAAAAAATAGAAACTGCATTCAGTGAAAAAAGTATGGAATACTGGATTAACAGAAGTAGGCAGTAGAAGTAGATTTTATGTTAATTGTATATGGTGCCTAAAATAGATATCTGAACTATTAAACTTTTGTGTACTTATTTGACAGCTGATTATTGTATCCTGTTTGCTCTTAAGATTGCACCTTGGACAAGCTTCATCTGCTGTCTAGTATGGGCTCACACTAGCCCAAAAAGATGTGTAGATGACTTCTTGAAGACTGTACAAAGTAAGAGAGATGATAGGAGAAGGCAGCCAACAAATGGGAGGGTTAGAAGTAGTCCATTTTAGATATGATTTTAGGATTATGTAGTGTTGAGGTGGTTTGCAGTTCAGGAAGGAAGTACAGTATTAAACAATGCAGCTGCTCTGTAATAGTAGATATGTCCCTTCCACATATGTAAGTAAACTCAATAAATTGCTGTGTGTGGATAGAATGCGCAAACAAAACAGAGTGATTAGAGGCCTACAGATATAGGTGGTTATCTCCTAAAAAACACCTTCAAGAATCTATGGGGGAATGTGATTAGAATGTCAGGTGTCTGTGAAAACACTCAGACAAAACTAAAAAGTCTGTGGCGCTGAAAGGACAGCTGAACTATTCACTATATGGCTGTTGTTATTGAGTCCCAAATAAATATAAGGGGTATGGTAGATGTATATACAAAATTTTATTAGTTACAATTAATAGATGTGTAGACTAAAATATCTACAGACACTATAAAAAAATGGAGGTTTAAAAAGTAAAGGTAAACTTGATTACAGGGGTAAAAGAGTGCAAAATTCATATAAAGGATAACTAAAATACAATCATACAGAAATTTTGCTCCTAATTAAAATACAATACAGTAGTAAACAGATGAACAACATAAATTAAATAAATTAAAGAATAAAAAACAGTGTAGTATACAATTTAAAAAATGCAAAACAGAGATACAGATGAAACGTTTGATCCTTCATATGTTTTAAAAGTCAATTAGTTTATTCCTCCAGCATTGCTCATCGATCCTAATGCAGGAGGATATATGAGACAAGAAGAAATTGCTTGTCAAAAGCAGACCGATAATTCAAGTAAGGTATGACACTTTAGTACTTACACCGGAAGGTGTCTGACAGCTCTCCTGGCACCGGTCTCAGTTGCTGTGTTCTGTCTGTTTCCTCCTTTCACAGCCCGGTTATGATTTGGGTAGAGTGTTGGATCAGTGTCACAGTTCCCAGGGATTTGCAGGCAGACAGTTCTGCTTGTATCAAAAGTTTTTCAGCGTAGAAGAGTCTCTCCTAAGCGTGTATTGGCGCTTAGCTGTAATAGTGCCGGTTGGCGTTCCAAGCACAATCTGTACAGAGACAGCGTGTGTGGTCAGTGGATACGGATCCTCAGAGGGATCAGAAGATAGAGCAACGCGTTTCGGCTAGCATGCCTTTGTCAAACTCACTGATCCAACACTCTACCCAAATCATAACCGGGCTGTGAAAGGAGGAAACAGACAGAACACAGCAACTGAGACCGGTGCCAGGAGAGCTGTCAGACACCTTCCGGTGTAAGTACTAAAGTGTCATACCTTACTTGAATTATCGGTCTGCTTTTGACAAGCAATTTCTTCTTGTCTCATATATCCTCCTGCATTAGGATCGATGAGCAATGCTGGAGGAATAAACTAATTGACTTTTTAAACATATGAAGGATCAAACGTTTCATCTGTATCTCTGTTTTGCATTTTTTAAATTGTATACTACACTGTTTTTTATTCTTTAATTTATTTAATTTATTTTGTTCATCTGTTTACTACTGTATTGTATTTTAATTAGGAGCAAAATTTCTGTATGATTGTATTTTAGTTATCCTTTATATGAATTTTGCACTCTTTTACCCCTGTAATCAAGTTTACCTTTACTTTTTAAACCTCCATTTTTTTATAGTGTCTGTAGATATTTTAGTCTACACATCTATTAATTGTAACTAATAAAATTTTGTATATACATCTACCATACCCCTTATATTTATTTGGGACTCAATAACAACAGCCATATAGTGAATAGTTCAGCTGTCCTTTCAGCGCCACAGACTTTTTAGTTTTGTCTGAGTGTTTTCACAGACACCTGACATTCTAATCACATTCCCCCATAAACTCAATAAATTGCAGACTCACCTGTAATAGCTTGTTCTACAACCTACTTATGACAACCCTAGGCTTTATTGTGTACCAGTGTATACACAAAAGACTGTATTTCACCTGGCAATTCTCAGGGCTAGCTGTGTAGAGCAGCATAGACAGACAGAAACACTTCAGCGGGTAATATATTACATTCATGTAGCCTTAGGTATACATATGTAACTTGAGCTGCAAGAATAGGAGAAGTAAGTGCTGGCCTCACTCATTACTTATAACAGTAAATAATAATAATTGTTATGTTGCAAGAGTGAACTTATAGCAGCCCTCTAATATGCAAATTGGTTCTTTTGGTTACCCTAATACCCAACATCATAATAACTAGAGATGTGCATTAATTATTTTACAAATTTGCAAGATGGAAAAATACAAAGATGGAAAAGGAAACGTATATTTGAATAAATGCACCAATGAAATTTAAAGTGAATATCAATTTTGATGCTAAAGTCCCCAGTTTTTAAATATTCGATTAAAAACAGGGGCACTTTAATTCATCAAAATTTACATTTCACTCCTGTTGAGAAAAAAAACCTTACCTTTTAATCTTCACAGCAGCTCCAGCTTCCTCCGGTCGTTGCAAGCCATTTCTGACGTCAAAAATGATGGATAGGTCATACTCCAATCACGGCTTCCCCCCTGGGGGAATCAGTGTCTGATTCAACGTTGTGATTGGAGGAAGCCGGATTCCTCATTTTAGACCCAGGAAAAGGCTTTGCGACGGGTGGAGGAAGCTGGAGCTGCTGTGAAAATTAAGGTAAGTTTTTTTTTTTTTCTCAACAGGAGTGAAATGTAAATTTTGAAGAATTAAAGTGCCCCTGTTTTTAATCAAATTTTTAAAAACCGGACACTTTAGCATCAAAATTGACATTCACTTTAAAGAAAACAAAAATATACTGATAAAATTTGTCATTATTCATTATTTTTTTCTTTAAATTACCTTAAAGGGGTTAAATACTTACCTTTGGCGCACCGGAGAGCAACGCTAATCCGGTCCTCTTCTTTAGAGAGCCCTGGCTTCTCTTGAGCGAGTGAGGCATTAGGCAAGGTTCCAAAATGAGGCCTCTCAACACTCTGTTCCTAAAACTCTGTTCCTATGTGCAAGTTCACCAAAACTCTTCCTTTGTGTTTTGGTATATATTCAACTTAAATTTAAATTCAATTCTCAATTCCCAAAGTTGCTCCCAAATTAGTACATTAAATTAAAGTGTCTTGTATTGTCTCAATTAGACCATAAAATTTGTGTGTGCAAAAATTTGTCTATAAGCTTAAATATAGGGGTATAGGCAGAATTCTTTAACAGTCATTCTGTACTTAGATATTTAAAAGAAAACAGAACTGTAAGGCATGTATGAAGTAGTCACTTAAATCTTTTAGATAATAATATATACCTCAGGGTCAATTTCTCAGACTAAGGAAGTAGAATACTTTAGAACTATGCCAGAATAATACTATACTTTGTAATGTATTTTTGAAGTATTTTGTGAAACTTTTATGTTGCAGGAAAAATGTTAAATACAGCTCTTCGAGCTCAGAAAGGATTGTTGAATAAAAGGCGATTGCGAAAAGACCATATTGCCCACAGAAAACTCATACTGTGCGACTTATCTGGTTTTTGTCCCTTTAATACAAAAGGTCTGCACAAACAGTGGAGTTTTTCCATTTTTTTTTCTTTTGCATTTCAGTATGTATTTGAATGCAATTTTCGTCTTATTTTGCTTTATTTCCAGGCTATATATATATATATATATATATATATATATATATATATATATATATATATATATTTATTTATTTAATATAATTATACAAATCCATATGGTTTAGCACACCTTACAAAATAATTTTTAATTTTATTACTTCTTAGGGGGTGCAGCCAACAAAACCAAATAGTTACACAAAATAGAATTCTGCCGCACATCCACTTTCTATATTATCAAAACATTTAAAATTTTACAAAAATCACCTATATTTAATATATTAAAATTGGGATCTTAGTTACACAATATGGCCAAATTTTGCTTAAGCCAGTAACCAAATTACAAGTTGTCCCTTGACTGTTCCTAACACTGCAATGCGCTGCCTTTCTGGGCATTGACTGGTGTTAGGACCAGTCAACGTTGGGACACCTTGTAAGTTGGTGACTGGCTTAAGCAAAATATGGCCATATTGTGTAACTAAGATCCCAATTTTAATATATGAGTATAGGTGATTTTGGCAATATTTAAAATGTTTTGATAACATAGAAAGTGGATAATTATTTGGTTTTGTTGGCCCCACCCCTAAGAAGTAATACAAATAATTTTGTAAGGTGGGCTGAAACATATGCATTTGTATTTAAAGGAAGACTAACCATCTTCTTGGTTTATAGCACCCCACCCAGTTACTCAGGTGTTCTCATTATAGTACATTGGAAGTGTGTATAAAGCCAGAGAGGCTCATTCTTAAATGCATAGTTAAAGCAGGAATGTTTCAGCCCAGAAATGCAGCACATTGCAGTGTTTGGACCAGTCAGTGTTAGGACACCTTGTAAGTTGGTAAATGGCTTAAGCAAAATATGGCCATATTGTGTAACTAAGATCCCAATTTTAATAGGAGTACAGGTGATTTTTGCAATATTTAAAATGTCTTATCATGGCCTATTCAAACCAATATCATCAAGTTTGTCAAATAGTTAAAAGAAACCTTCCGATCCTACGTGGAGACACAGTCTTACGTAAGACTTTAGAGGATGGTTGTAACTTTGTATACAAACGCAATCTTTCATTAGGCAACATGCTTTCACCAAGCTTGTTGCCCAAATCAGAAAGTGGCAGTTCTTGGGTTACTGTCAAGGGTACCTACAGATGTGGCAAAAGATGTTGTGCATCATGTGACCATATTCAAGTGTCAAAAACATTTATTTCAGCTACCACACAGGAAAAATTTGAAACAAGAGGCTGTATCAAACGCGGCAGTAAATATGTTGTTTATCTAATTGAGTGCACACAATGCCTTAGACAGTATGTTGGTCAGACCTCACGTAAAGTTAGAAAACGTATTAGAGAACATCTGTCCTATGTATCTCAAGACAGAGCAGTATCGGCATTAGCCAGACATTTTCTTGAAGTTCATGAGGGAAGAGTTGACACCTTCAGGTGGCAGGCTATCGAGCAAATTATCACACCACGTTGTGGTGGTGATAAGTCACAAATACTCCAAAGACAAGAAATATATTGGATACACAAGCTCGGTAGCCTGCTACCTGGGGGTTTCAACTCAGAGTTCGATATAATCAGTTACTGGCATAGATGAACTTATGATCGTTCAATATATATATATTTCATACCAATATACATTTCACACCTATGTCCCCTCATATAGTCTGATTTTATTTATTATGTAATAGATGTATTGGGACCTTAACACATTTTGGCTCCCATATATCTTTTTTTACTTTGCGCTTATAATCTCTTTTTAGGTATACAATGAAAATGATCGATATACTGTTAACATGTAAATATATATAGTCATTGCTTTCATGGTAGTTTCATTTAACATGTGGCTCCTTTGTTATGATCCTACTATGTGTTTAACAAAAATAATTTATTTTTATTTTTTTAACGTGATTATAATCTCTTTAATTGTATGCACTGAACAAGATTGTTATATTGTTAGCATGTAATCATATATAGTTATTGCCTTCATGGTAGTTTCATTTAACATGTGGCTCTTGTGTTATGATCCTACCATGTGTTTAACAAAAATTGAATTTTTGAATAATTTTTGAATAAGACCGTTATACTGTTAACATGTAATCATATATAGTCATTGTCTTCATGGTAGTTTCATTTAACATGTGGCTCCTTTGTTATGATCCTACCATGTGTTTAACACAAATATCTTTTTCTATTGTGTGTATGCATTGAATAAGATCGCTATATTGTTAACATGTAATCATATATAGTTATTGCCTCCATGGTAGTTTCATTTTTGTGGCTCCTTTGATATGATCCTACTATGTGTTTAACTTAAATTGCATTTTTGTATTCACTACTATCTAGACATCTTTTTAGCAGCCAAATTTTGAGAATATGTATATATACCCTCAGTCTGCTATGCATTACTCCTAGCCTGCCATTAATTTGCTCACTTTATATTCATATTTATATATTTATTGAATCCATTGCTCAGCTTTAATTAATAAGAATATAGCTGTTCATAGTTGTTTAATACATATTTTTCATTCATGGTTTATCTAGATCTGTTTCAAAGTTTATACATACATAGTTTAGTCAGCCAAATAGTATTAAGGTTTAACTGTTTTCGCAACCGTACTCATTAGCTACACTATTATTCTGGCTATATGTATGCATATGTAAATTTTTACACCTGCTTCTGTTTCTGCTGTTTTTAACCACTCCCAAAGGGAGGTACTCCTGTGCATAAAAAGGTGCTCAGGTGTGACTAATTGTACATCTAGGATTACGGCTATCCACGCCGAAACCGGTCAGATGTGTTTTTGCAGGTTTTATGTATAAGTCTTACTGACTTGAATAAAGGCTACGTTTTATTATCCTTTTTTTTCACTGGAACTTTTATTCATCATTTGGATTCCACCTTCTATGTGCTGGGTTCTTTTTTTCTTGTTTCATTACATAAGGAAATCAGGGATTCCTTCCTTTCCTAGCACTACAGGATTGTTTGGGAGCTCAGGATGCCTGACACGTCACTACTTGCTTGGGAGGCATTGGACTGTTAGTGAGGAGCCGCGCAGAGTGAGTATATGAATAATTATTGTGACTCCAGCCAATTATGAACTGCTTACACCGGACTACACCCACACAAGAGAAGAAGCACTGAAATCATACGGTAACGTTTAACACAGCAATTTCTCATGCATTCTTTTGAATTATTGACAACATTGTGTTTAAGGCTGTGAATTACCTGCAGACTGTGCTTTTTGCTGACAGCTGACTTTGAATACGTCATGCAGCAATTTTAGCTGATGCAGCCTGGATATTTAAAGCGGTATACATGCAATCATATAAGTCACTGAAGTGTGGCTATTATCACTTTCATGCATGTTGTGTCTTCATTGTGACTTGCAATATCATCCTTACTTCAGAGTTTTACCGTATTAGGACCAGTGTGCCATTATTATTGTGTGGGACATAACGGTTTTATTTTATTTTGGCTTGGTAGTTGAAATCCTGAATGAACAGTGTTTATTTCTCATACACTCCCTGCCAGTTGCGCATGGTAACAGCTCCCCCTAGTCTTTCTGTTTCACTCTGTGAACTGTTTTTTCTTATTTAAAATGTCTCTCTCTTTTTCTCTCTCTCTTTTTCGCTCTTTTTCTCTCTCTCTATGGGGTCGATCCGATATAGAAAGTAGTTTGCGGCGCAAGCGAGGGAACCCGCGTCGCCCGCAGTTTCAGCTCGCAACTCGAGCTATCCCATATATGTCGGCGTCAGATGCTAACGTGCCGTAAGTCTGATAAACCAGCAATGTCCAGAAATCTGCGCAAGTACAAATTTCTGGCGTCACCAGTGACTTGTGGCACGTTAGAAACTGCCGGTGCCTACAAAACCTGACTAAAGTCTAAATTACCCACACTGTCTAACACGCCTCCCTAAGATAGCCCAACACGTCTAACACGCCTCCCTAACATAGCCCGACACGTCTAACCCTCTATCCGCTATCCCCCCTCACTAGCCTAACAATAAAATATGTATTAACCCCTAAACCACCGCTCCCGGAGCCCGCCGCAACCTAATAAAATAATTAACCCCTAAACCGCCGCCAGCTATACTAAATCTATAACCCCCTAAAGTGAGCCCCTAACACCGCCGCCATCTACCTTACCTACCCCCTAAAGTGAGCCCCTACCCCGCCGCTATCTATTTTAAAATTATTAACCCCTAATCTAATCCCCCTACCCCGCCGCCATCTATATTAAATTATTTAACCCCTAAAATACTAAACTATCCCTACCACTAAACCTAAGTCTAACCCTACAAATAGCCCTGAAAAGGGCTTTTTGCGTGGCATTGCCCCAAAGTAACAGCTCTTTTGCCAGCCCTTAAAAGGGCTTTTTGCAGGGCATGCCCCAAAGTAACAGCTCTTTTGCCTGCCCTTAAAAGGGCTTTTGGCGGGGCTTTGTCACAAAGTAAACTGCTCTTTTGCCTACAATCTACATCCCGCTACACCGCGGCCACCTATAATAAATGTATTAACCCCTAATCTAATCCCCCTACACCGCCGCCAGCTATATTAACTATATTAACCCTAATTATATTAGGGTTAATATAGTTAATATAGTTATTATATTATATATATTAACTATATTAACCCTAATTATATTAGGGTTAATATAGTTAATATCGTTATTATATTATATATATATTAAGTATAATAACCCTATCTAACTCTAACATCCTAACTAAACTCTTATTAAAATAAATCTAATATTAATATTATTAATTAAAATATTCCTATTTAAATCTAAATACTTACCTATAAAATAAACCCTAAGATAGCTACAATATAATTAATAGTTACATTATAGCTATGTTAGGGTTTATATTTATTTTACAGGTAAATTGTTAATTATTTTAACTAGGTATAATAGCTATTAAATAGTTATTAACTATTTAATAGCTACCTAGTTAAAATAATTACCCAATTACCTGTAAAATAAATCCTAACCTAAGTTACAAATACACCTACACTATCAATAAATTAAAGAAACTACAAATATCTATCTAAAAATACAATTAAATAAACTAAACTAAATTACAAAAAAAAACCAAACACTAAATTACAAAAAATTAAACAAATTACAAGATTTTTAAGCTAATTACACCTATTCTAAGCCCCCTAATAAAATAATAAAGCCCCCCAAAATAAAAAAAATTCCCTACCCTATTCTAAATTAAAAAAAGTTCAAAGCTCTTTTACCTTACCAGCCCTTAAAAGGGCCTTTTGTGGGGGCATGCCCCAAAGAAAACTGCTCTTTTGCCTGCAAAAAAACACACAATACCACCCCCCAACATTACAACCCACCACCCACATACCCCTAATCTAACCCAAACCCCCCTTAAATAAGCCTAACACTACCCCCCTGAAGATCTCCCTACCTTGTATTCACCCAGCCGGGCCAAACTCCTCATCCGATCCAGGCGATATGTTCCAGCAAGCGGCAGTGAAGTCTTCTTCCATCCGGGCGATGTCTTGAAGCAAGCGGCAGAGAGTCTTCTTCCATCGGCGACGTCTTCAAGTAAATCGGCATCTTCAATATTCTTTCTTTGCTCCTCCGCCACGGAATCTGATTGGCTGATTCAATCAGCCAATCAGATTTTTCTACCTTAATTCCGATTGGCTGATAGAATCCTATCAGCCAATGGGAATTCGGCGGACGCCATCTTGGATGACGTCATTTAAAGGAACCTCATTTGTCGGGAAGTCGTCGTGCCGGAAGGATGCTCAGCGGCGGAGGAGCGAAGGAAGAAGATTGAAGATGCCGATTTGCTTGAAGACGTCGCCGATGGAAGAAGACTCTCTGCCGCTTGCTTCAAGACATCGCCCGGATGGAAGAAGACTTCACTGCCGCTTGCTGGAACACATCGCCCGGATCGGATGAGGAGTTCGGCCCGGTGTGGTGAAGACAAGGTAGGGAGATCTTCAGGGGGTAGTGTTAGGTTTATTTAAGGGGGGTTTGGGTTAGATTAGGGGTATGTGGGTGGTGGGTTGTAATGTTGGGGGGTGGTATTGTGTTTTTTTTGCAGGCAAAAGAGCAGTTTTCTTTGGGGCATGCCCCCACAAAAGGCCCTTTTAAGGGCTGGTAAGGTAAAAGAGCTTTGAACTTTTTTTAATTTAGAATAGGGTAGGGAATTTTTTTATTTTGGGGGGCTTTATTATTTTATTAGGGGGCTTAGAATAGGTGTAATTAGCTTAAAAATCTTGTAATCTTTTTTTTTATTTTTTGTAATTTAGTGTTTGTTTGTTTTTGTAATTTAGTTTAGTTTATTTAATTGTATTTTTAGATAGATATTTGTAGTTTCTTTAATTTATTGATAGTGTATGTGTATTTGTAACTTAGGTTAGGATTTATTTTACAGGTAATTGGGTAATTATTTTAACTAGGTAGCTATTAAATAGTTAATAACTATTTAATAGCTATTATACCTAGTTAAAATAATTAACAATTTACCTGTAAAATAAATATAAACCCTAACATAGCTATAATGTAATTATTAATTATATTGTAGCTATCTTAGGGTTTATTTTATAGGTAAGTATTTAGATTTAAATAGGAATATTTTAGTTTATAATAGGAATTAGATTTATTTAATAAGAATTTAGTTAGGGGTGTTAGGGTTAGATAGAGTTAATATAGTTAATATAAATACTATAGTAACTATATTAACTATATTAACCCTAATATAATTATGGTTAATATAGTTAATATATATAATGTAATAACTATATTAAATATAATATACTTAGGGTTAATATAGATAATATAGCTGGCGGCGGGGTAGGTAGATTAAATTAGGGGTTAATAAGTTTAATATAGATGGCGGCGGTGTAAGGGGCTCACATTAGGGGATAGATCAGTTAGATGGTGGCGGTTTTAGGGCCTCACAGTAGGGGGTTAGTTTATGTAGATGGCAACGGTTTAGGGGTTAAATACTTTATTATGGATTGCGGCGGGGGATCGCGGTTGACAGGGAGATAGACATTGCGCATGCGTTAGGTGTTAGGTTTATTTTAGCAGATCGCGGTTGACAGGGAGATAGACATTGCGCATGCGTTAGGTGTTAGGTTTATTTTCTAGCTAGTTTAGGGAGTTACGGGGCTCCAATAGTCAGCGTAAGGCTTCTTACGGCTGCTTTTTGTGGCGAGGTGAAAATGGAGTAAGATTTCTCCATTTTCGCCACGTAAGTCCTTACGCTGCATATTGGATACCAAACTGCGCTGGTTTGGTATACATGCCTATGGCCCAAAAAACTACGGGCGACGGCAGAAATATACGGGCATAACTTCTAGGTTACGCCGTATATAGGATACCAAACCAGCGCAAATATTGGCGTCGCTGGTTTTTGCGGGTGACTATTTTTATCGGATCGACCCCTATATATATATAATTTGTAACAAAGGAACTGAGGAAGGGGTGTTGACTCCCGAAACATCACCAATATGGAATTAATACTAAAGTATTTTGATTTAGCAAATCCAGAGAATGCAGTCCATTTGTTACACTTTAACTGATCTAACACCCTGGTTACTGACTCTCTCTTTCAGTGAGAGTGCAGATACTCTTGGATATTATATATATATATATATATATATTTATACTGTGTGTGTGTGTGTGTGTGTGTGTGTGTGTATATATATATCAGTATATGGCCGGGTTATAACACAATATATTTAATAATTATCCTTTAAAATAAACCCCCACTAAAATGCATATACTAATTAATATAAATTCCTGAATTCTTTTTATTAGTTGATATTTATAGACACACTGAAATATATTTGTTAGAACCAGAATATGAGTCAAACTATATAGTGTTTAAACTGCTGCAATACTCTTTACAAGGCAAACCAAATTGTAACTTTTTAACTAGCCTTATTCACAATTGAATTTCATTCAATTAACACAATGAGATTCCAAGATATATGCTGCTAACATTCAAGCAATATAATTATCTATTTAGCCACAATTTATGCTACATAATTCCAATTTAAAACATCAGAAATTGTATATACTATTTGTGTAAACAACCAATTCCTATGCTAATTTATCTAAGCTGAAATAAATTCTTAGTCACTTATAATTAAAATTGATTATAATATATATATATCTATATTTTGCAAAGATAAATTATTTAGCATTCAAAAGACAAATTTAACACTATACAGGACTATGCATGTAAGCTAAAATACAATCTGCTCTCTTTAATCTATTACTTATAGCAGCAATGAATGTTTAATTTACAAAAAATTACCAATGGCACTACTGTTATGTAATAGACCTATTTATATCTTCAATTGTGCCACTACAATACGGCTAGATGTGGGTGCTTGGTGTATGAGTATGAATATTGGAATTACAAAGGAAAAGCATACACACAGACAGCACTCCTAGGTCAAATTGCAAGTTAGTTGCAAATAATAATCACTTAGTTGCTAATTCAAGGTTAGAATACGGGAAAAGGAATAGACACTAAATTTAAAATATAGCTTTTATTGGGTTCAATAATTAAAATAGGAAAAATAATTAAAACCACACTTAAGTACCGACTGTAGTTTTTTTAGAAATTTAATAACCAATTTTTAGTTCAATTAAGCAGTCATACCTGCTTGCGTGCAAGCCTGATGTACCTACCTGTAGTCGTACATAACAGATAAATTATGAATAGTAGTGAGAGGTGTGACTTGGCACTCTATATAAGTAAATGTGTGAGAGAGTAGAGTAAAAAGTATGTCCACGTTTAGTTAGACAGGTAGTTAGACCATAACTGATTGAGTGTTGTAAAAGATTCAAGTTGTGATTGTAAATATGAGATGAGCTAGATAGACTGACGTTGTGATAGCACACAATATTGTAACTCTGTGTACATTTACCTCTCCTACATATTCGTGTGATTAACCTCAATATTGGAAGAGTTGATATGACTATAGGAGAGAGGTTGTGCTAGACTCACAATCGTTACATGTACCTAGTAATAACCAGTGTATTCAAGGTTCGTTATAGTGAAACCTGATACTGTTAATATTAGTCGATAAGTTGTCTGACTTTTAGTAATACCATGATCAACTGGTTCACTGTATTGGGTATATTCAGTGTTGAATGTATACCCTGTAATGTTAGTATACACAGAATTAGGGGTGGCTGTTTGCTACTAGAATATAGTGAGTCCCACTATTGAGTATATGCTGGTTGGTTATGCGTAGTAAGTGTAGTATCAGGTCTACCCCTAAACACAATCAGCTTCGTGTTTGTTACTGTGACAACATAATCATAATCAGTGATCCACTTAAATTAAACGTTCCTATAATCTTGTGAACACAGCCTTGATGTCAGCTATGACTTGTATAAACTTGTCATAAATGACTTGTATAAATATAACACATTCAGCCAGTAGTTTTATGCTCTCATGGGGAACACCACATAGCTGGTGTGACCACTTTGGAGTTACCTTTTGGGACATTTGAAAAAGATGCCAGTTAGGCATTGAAACGTCATGTTTTTCCCAAGATTTTAACTTTTTGTATTATTAAAAGCTAAATTTTACTTACAAATGACCAGTGAGTGCTGCCTTTTTTGCATAGTACATACTGTTTTGACATTGCACCCTGGCAGCTGCTACTAAATATATGCTGTTTGCTCCGTTGCTGAGTTGTCAACTCAGCCAGAAGAAGCCTGCTTACCTATGGGTGAAACGCACGTAGCTGTATGTTTGTCGGAGGGGTAACAGCTGACCACCTCTGCTCAAGTTCTGAGCCCCAGTAAAGTCAAGCCCTGAAAGGTCAGCAATGGAGCGAACAGCAGAGAGCGGTAAGACGTGTGTAACCACTAAGTGCCTTATGAATGGTAAATATATGGAATCTTAACGGAAAAGGTACCGCACAATGACAAGTGTGAACAGCTTTGTATGAACATTTACACAAGGGAGATTTGTTTGGAAATTACAAAAATATGGATCATAATGAGCCCTAAGCAATTTCTTAGGAGTGCTACCCTGTAAATAAATAGCTGCACTTGCTGTTTACTAAAGCGGTGAAAACTATTTCATTTTCAATACAAGTTTTAGCTCTAAGAATCTGCTCTGAATCACACCATTAGAGTAAACTGTTATCGCTGTTTCGCTGTAAAACAGGCCCTTCATTTTAAGGCCACAGTATGGGATATACTGTATTTGCATTTACATTTAATTCAGAACTGAATGGACACTGTGACCCAACTATTAGAGGCGTCTAAGGGTGTTTTATATAGGACTGCCTATACAAGGTATCCTATAATAATTTGTAACTCATTACTATTTTTGTATTGTTGCCACTCATTGTATTATCAATCATTTTGTTATAATTGAGCAATATAAATGCAACATTTTATTAGAATACCTGGTTTCCCTTGTGCTCCTTCTACCTTGTTAATTAATTATTTGATACCTAAGTGCTGGTTTAAGAGTCACTATTGTTTCCTTTTTCTTTGCATAATTAATTTCCATGACTCTCCGTGCACTGATAGACGGTTATAATTAGGTTTTCCTATACCGTCTACCTAAAGGTTATATATATATATATATACTTATTTGAGTCATTAGGGAGATAAAAACATGAGGTTAAAATCTCATAAAAGTAAGAGTCATAGAATTATTTTAGGGAGAATTAGTATATTTATACATACATACTTACATATATACTTGCCTAGATTGGCTAATTTTGTATACAATAATCTCTTTTATATACATATGTTCTTTATTTAAATTTAGTAAAATAATATTTTTTTCCACCTCTTCCAGCCACCAAAGTCCACAGGTTCTTTGTGGTTATTCTTCCCTGCTGTTTTTAAACATATTTTCACCCTTACTGTTTATCAGCCAATCAGGGATTTTGTGGTATGTTAAATAAATAGTAACGAAGAGGCCCAAAAAGGACATATTGCTGCTGGATAGAAGAGGGTTAAAGTGAAGTCTAATCCAGAATTTTTATTGTTTAAAAAGATGGATAATCCTTTTATTATCCATTCCCCAGTTTTCCATACCTAACTTTGTTATATTCATACAATTTTTTACCTCTGTGATTAGCTTGTATCTAAGGCTCTGCAGACTGCCCCCTTATATCAGTTCTTTCGACAAACATGTAGCTTAGCCAATCAGTGCTGACTCTTAAATAACTCCACGGGAGTGAGCACAATGTTTATCTATTTGACACACAAGAGCTAGCACTGTCTAAATGACAATTTCTTTTAAAATGCACGGAGATAAGCAGAATTTCAACTGCTTAGAAATTAGCATATGAGCCTACCTAGGTATAGCTTGCCACAAAGAATACCAAGTTAGCAAAGCAAATGTGTTGATGAAAGTAAATTGTAAAGTTGTTTAAAATTACATGCCCTTTTGGAATTATGAAAATTTAATTTTGACTAGACTGTCCCTTTAAGAAAGAAGATTTATCAAACAAATTAAGGTAGGACCTTTTATGGGTTTACGTTTTTAATGTAAATCCTTATTTTGGGGGTTTAGGTGTTAAAGGTTAAAGGGACAGTCTACACCAGAATTTTTATTGTTTTAAAGATAGATAATCCATTTATTACCCATTCCCTAGTTTTGCATAACCAACACAGTTATATAAATACACTTTTTACCTCTGTGATTATCTTGTATCTAAGCCTCTGCAAACTGCCCCCTTATTTCAGTTATTTTGACAGCCATGCATTTTAACCAATCAGTGCTGGCTCCTATGAACTCCACGTGGATGAGCACAGTGTTATCTATATGACACACATGAACTAACACCATCTAGTTGTGAAAAACTGTCAAAATGCCCTGAGAGAAGAGGCGGCCTTAAAGGGCTTAGAAATTAGCATATGAACCTCCTAGGTTTAGCTTTCAACTAAGAATACCAAGAGAACAAAGCAAAATTGGTGATAAAAGTAAATTGGAAAATTGTTTAAAATTACATGCCCTATCTGAATCATGAAAGTTTATTTTGGACTAGACTGTCCCTTTAAGTTTTGAAAGTTTGCAACTGGTTTATCTTTTAAAAGGACAATATAGTCGAAACTAGGGCATACAATTTTTAAATCAACTCTCCAATTTACTTTTATCATCAAATGTTGTTCTCTTGGTATTCTTTGTTTAAAACTAAGACCTAGGTAGTCTCATATGCCAATTTCTAAGCTCCTGTAGGCTGCTCCTTATCTTAGTGCATTTGTAGTTTTTCACAGATAGACAGCACAAGTTAATGTGTGCCATATAGATCCACCGTGCTCACCATAATGGTGTTATTTATGAGTTAGCACTGATTGGCTAAAATCCAAGTCTGTTGAAAGAACTGAGATAAGGGACAGTCTACAGAGGCATAGATACCAGATAATCACAGAGGTAAAATGTGTATTAATGTAACTATGTTGGTTATGCAAAACTGGGGATTGTGTAATAAAAGGATTATCTATCTTTCTAAACAATCAACACTTTCAAGTAGACTGTCCCTTTAAGGAGGAATTAACAGGGTAGGGGACTTATTGCAGTATGGAGGATCATGTAGTGGACCAAGCAAGGCTAGTGGGACCAGAAGAGAGGTGCTGCTTTATTGAACTAAAGCATTTCAGAACACTGCACTAACCAAATGGCATATGCTATAAAATATATTTTTGTCTTCAGTGGATGTTATGCATATACACTAAAGTTGCAAATCATTAAAGCAATCAAAAATACTACAGTTGCAAAGAAAGCAACCTGATTGCAATTAGAAATATTCATTGCCTCTGCATAACGTACTGTGACCAGTAAAGGACAAGCCAAGGGGAAAATCTGCAGGTATATAGTGAAAATCAGAGGCCAATATTTTACAAGACCAATAGAAACGACTGATTGCAATGGTCGTGTCCAATGGGATCTCATTATTTTTAAAACTGAGAATGGTATATCTGACTAGTTATTTTACACTGCAGGAGTTCTACATGTGTCTTTGCCCAAAAGAAACACAAGGGGAAAAGGTTCTAACTAGCTGATAAATTGCTGAAAATTGATTCTCTTTTTATATCATAAGACATTTTTGCAGGTTATAGGGACATTAAAGTATTTTTTTTTTTACATATATGACAGCTTTTTTTTTTTTTTACAATGTTACATTAGTTAAACAGATGTTCCTGTCCTGGATAAAACTATTTTCCTAATTCAGGATTGTATTTCACCTGCCAGGAGACTATTGGGATTTGTTTTACAAGTCATTAAAGGGTTCTGAAACCCCTAATGTTTCTTTTGCGATTCAGACAGAGCATACAATTTTAAAAGAAAAAGTTTCCAATTTACTTCTATTATCAAATTGTATTTGTTCCCATTGTATTCTTTGTTAAAGAGATACCTAGGTAGGTGTCTAGAGCAGTGTTTTTCAACCAGTGGGCCACGGCACACTAGTGTGCCGTGAGAGATTCTCAGGTGTGCCGTGGCAGACTGACAACAGTGTGACATATTTTTTCATTTTTGCTTGTTTTTTATTCTGGGACGTTTTTTTATTATGAGTGAGATGGTGACTGAGGGTAACTGTGCAGCGACAGCTCGCCTCCCCGACCCGTGTTCACACTTGGAAGGAACCCCCACCACACCACGTGCCTAGTGCCGGCTCTACACTCAGCACCACGTGACACTTCAATCCCTATGCATGCTGGCGCAGCTTTGCTCCTCCTCCAGAACAGGTCCAGCCAGGTCACGTTACTCACGTTCCTTCTCAGCACAAGGAACATGACTGGAGACTCACTGGAGAGGAAGAGGGAGGTGCTCCACATATAATCTTGTGCTCCACAGATAACACTTTTCCAAGTGCGGAGATGTCCCTCTTTCAAATTTTGAAATATTGGTAGGTATGTGAAAGGCTCATCAGGCATCATTTACAACCATGACATTGACATTTATTCACAGACAATCATTATGATTGTTTGTGAATGAATGTCAATATGGCATGACAGCACAGTACAGTGTGTGTGTGTATATATATATATATATATATATATATATATATATATACATACATACATACTGTATTAGGCTACAATGTGTGATTTTGTAAAATTTGGTGGTGGTGGTGTGCCGCAGGATTTTTTAATGTAAAAAAGTGTGCCACGGCAAAAAGAAGGTTGAAAATGACTGGTCTAGAGCACTGCATGGCAGGAAATAGAGCTGCCATCTAGTGCTCTTGCAAATGAATAACAGTCTTGGAAAACTGCTGCCATATAGTGCTCCAGACACGTGCATGCTCCTGAGCTTACATACCTGCTTTTCTACAAAGGATATCAAGAGAACGAGGAACATTTGCTAATAGAAGTTAATTAGAATGTTGTTTAAAATTGTATGGTTTCTTTTAAATGTTGGGTCTCATATCCCTTTAAGGAATCAGTCCACATGGAGTTGTGCACAAACATTAATTTCCGGCTAGTTTTATTATACATTTACATTTTTTAAATTATTTTAATTTATTTACCTATCCATTGTAGAACGTTTGTATTTAACTATATATTGCTGAAAAAGTGAGATTATTAAAACCTTTAATAGCAGTGAAATATAAAGATTTTTCTCACTGCTCATAAATCATGGTCCTGCTCAGGTAACTCATTGCTTAGAAAATTAGTCTCCCACAATAAGCTGCTCTTAAAAGGATACTGAATCCAAAACATTTCTTTCATGATACAGATAGGAAACGCAATTCTAAGCAACTTTCTAATTGACTCCAATTATCAATGTTTTGTTTGTTCTCTTGTTAGCTTTATTTGAAAAAGCAGAATTGTAAGCATAAGAGCCGGACCATTTTTGGTTCAGAACCTGGATAGCGCTTGCTGATTGGTGGCTAAATTTAGCCACCAATCAACAAGGGGTACCTAGGTTCTGAACCAAAGATCGGCCGGCTCGTAAGTTTACATTCCTGCTTTTTCAAATAAAGATACCAAGAGAACGAAGGAAATTTGATAATAGGAGTAAATTAGAAAGTTGCTTAAAATTGCATGCTCTATATGAATCATGATGGGTTCAGTATACCTTTAACCCCTTAATGACCGATGACATACAGGGTACGTCCTCCAAAAAAATACAGTTAACGACGAGGACGTACCCTGTATGTCGTCGGCTAAACTGAGCGCTGGAGGTGATCCAGATCGCTTCCAGCCGCTCTAACAGTATTGCAGGGATGCCTTGATGTCGAGGCATCCTGCAATACTGTTCCCGAGTGCCGGGACCGGATTGATCACTCCCCCACGAGTGATCACTTCCGGTTTATCTCCACGTGGAGCCCGGCAGTGCAGCAGAGCATTGGAAGCGATCAGACACGCTTCCGATGCTCTGCTTGTGTGCTAAGTGCCTCGGTGTGTCGAGGCACTTAGTTAGTAATAAAATAAAAATAAAAAAATAGAAATAAAAAGTTTTTTAATATAAAATAAAAGCCCCATATAGCCCCCCTCCCCCACCCCCATGAGGCTTCCTTGATGGCGATGCCCAGTGCATCATGGGAGCTCTGGGAGTGTCCCTAGCCTGCCTCATCATAGGGGCAAGCTAGGGTCACCCAATCTGAGCCTTCCACACAAACAAAAATTATAATAAAATATTCCCATTTGTAAATATTCACGCTGATCAGTGTGGATCTCCCTCCCTCTCCTCACTTGCGATTTTGTTGGAGAGAGACCTGTGTTTAGGCGAGAGAAATTAATTTCATTTATTTGTTAAAAATTGAGAGACCCAAAGGCTCTTTTCAGAGCCATTAACCCCTAGCTTGCCAGTGATCACTATAAATCACTGGCAGTAGCATAGCTGCACTTTTGTGCTGTCTGTGCATTTTTTTAGAGGTTAATTTTTGTTGTTTTAATTTTTTTAAAAACCCAAAGGCTCTTTTCAGAGCCATTTAGCTAATTTAATTTTCAGAGCCATTAACCCCTAGCTTGCCAGTGATCACTATAAATCACTGGCAGTAGCATAGCTGTACTTTTTTTGCTGTCTGTGCATTTTTTTTAGTGGTTCATTTTTGTTGTTGTAATTTTTTAAAAACCCAAAGGCTCTTTTCAGAGCCATTTATATTATTTTTTCCCCATTTTTTCCTCATTTTATAAAAAAAAATTATAGGAAATTATAAGATGTGATGAAAATAATGGTATTGTTAGAAAGTCCATTTAATGACGAGAAAAACGGTATATAATATATGTGTGGGTACAGTAAATGAGTAAGAAGAAAATTACAGCTAAACACAAACACCGAAGAAATTTAAAAATAGCCTTGGTCCCAAGTGGACGGAAAATGGAAAAGTGCTGTGGTCATTAAGGGGTTAATAAATCAACCCAGTAACAAACAAAAAGCAAGCATGCACAAGCTGGAAAATCAAAACATTGTATGTACCTAGTAACTGGTCTTACTGCCTCACCTGATCTTCAGAGATAGAGTCTGATTGTGCTTCCATTTGTACGGTGTTGGTTTGACGAGGTACTTAATACTTTCGTTATTTCTGTCACCAACAGCTGGAGAGGATGAGTCATTTAGTGCAAATTCAACTCTAAAAAAATATTAGATAGGGTCAGTTAGGTTCAAATTTAGTTTAATGAGATAGATGTAAAAACAAAAGCATACTAAATTTTTTTTTTAGAAAAACAACAAAACTGTTAAATAGGAAAAATACAATCTCATACTTTAGCATTCTTTGGCTAATGCTTGGATAATGTTTGTAGCAATTTTATACAATGTTGTAAATACTAGTGCCATAGAATGTTTGCTCGCTCATGAGCTCCTGTGAGCCCCCTAGGTTTACTCTTCAACAAAATATACCAACAGAAGGAAGCAAATTAAATCATAGAAGTAAACTAGAAGGTTGTTTAAAATTGCTTCTCTGTCTAAATCATGACATTTTAATTTTGACTTTACATTATCTTTAAGTAATATATTATTGAATAACAGCTTAATGTAATAGATAATGTCATTTTATTTTGAGATTCTCTAAATTTACAAATTACTCAATCTTGTTAAGCACTGATTTTCTGCAGGGTAAAAAACACCCAGTCTCTCGGTAAAATATATACAAACAACACATTTAGGGCTCGATTACAAGTGGAGCACTAATTTATTGCGCGCCCGCAAACGGGGAAATTTGTGGGTGCGCGATACATAACCAGCCATTACAAGTGGCTGGTTATTGCTACCGGGAGCTCACAGTAGCAATTAGCGCTTATAAAATTAACCAGAGTTTAGATCTCTGGTTAATTTTTTAAACGTCCACCAAATTCTCCCAAAATCAATTGTGATATACTTTATTAAAAAATAAATGGCTAGATTACGAGTTGTGCGTTAAGGTAAAAAAGCAGCGTTAAGAGGTCCTAACACTGCTTTTTTACGCCCGCTGCTATTACAAGTCTTACAGGTATAGGTATACCGCACACTTCTTTGGCCTTACAGCAAAATGACTTGCGTAAACTTCGTAAAGTCTTTTTTCTATGGGACTTCCATAGCGTCGGTATTACAAGTCTGTCCTGGGAGGCCAAAAAGTGAGTGGTACACCCTCTACCTCCAAGATCCCTAACGCATTTAAAAGTCAGTAGTTAAGAGTTTTATGGTACAACGCCGTAACATAAAACTCATAACTAAAGTGCTAAAAAGTACACTAACACCCATAAACTACCTATTAACCCCTAAACCGAGGCCCTCCCACATCGCAAACACTAAAATAAAATTTGTAACCCCTAATCTGCCGCTCTGGACACCTCCACCACCTACATTATATTTATGAACCCCTAATTTGTTGCCCCCAACATCGCCAACACCTGCATTATATTTATTAGCCCCTAATCTGTCGCCCCCAATGTTGCCGCAACCTACCTACACTTATTGACCCATAATCTGCCGCCCCAACATAAACATATTAACCCCTAAACCGCCGCACTTCCGCCTCCCAAACATTAGTTACATTTTATTAACCCCTAATCTGCCGTCCCTAACATCGCCGCCACCTACCTACACTTATTAACCCCTAATCTGCCACCCCAACGTCGCCGCCACTATACTAAATGTATTAAAACCTAAGTCTAACCCTAACACCCCCTAACTTAAATATAATTACAATAAAACTAAATAAAAATTCCTATCATTAACTAAATTACTCCTATTTAAAACTAAATACTTACCTATAAAATAAAACCTAAGCTAGCTACAATATAACTAATAGTTACATTGTAGCTATCTTAGGGTTTATTTTTATTTTACAGGCAAGTTTGTATTTATTTTAACTAGGTACAATAGTTATTAAATAGTTATTAACTATTTAATAACTACCTAGCTAAAATAAATACAAAAGTACCTGTAAAATAAAACCTAACCTAAGTTACAATAACACCTAACACTACACTATAATTAAATAAATTAACAACAATTAAATAAATTAAATTAGCTAGAGTACAAAAAAAACAAACACTAAATTACAGAAAATAATAAACAAATAAAAAGATATTTAAACTAATTACACCTAATCTAATAGCCCTATCAAAATAAAAAAGCCCCCCCAAAATAAAAGCAAACCCTAGCCTAAACTAAACTATCAATAGCCCTTAAAAGGGCCTTTTGCGGGGCATTGCCCCAAAGTAATCAGCTCTTTTACCTGTAAAAAAATACAAACAACCCCCCAACAGTAAAACCCACCACCCACACAAACAACCCCTCCAAATAAAATTCTATCTAAAAAAACCTAAGATCCCCATTGCCCTGAAAAGGGCATTTGGATGGGCATTGCCCTTAAAAGGGCAGTTAGCTCTTTTGCAGGCCCAAACCCTAACCTAAAAATAAAACTCACCCAATACACCCTTAAAAAACCTAACACTAACCCCCTGAAGATCGGCTTACAGTTCTGAAGACTGGACATCCATCCTCAAGGAAGCGGCAGAAGTCTTCATCCAACCGGGCCGAAGTCCTCAACGAAGCCGGTAAAAGTCTTCATCCAAGCCAAGCAAAGTGGTCCTCCAGACAGCATCTTCTATCTTCATCCATCCAACCGAGCCGAAGTCCTCAACGAAGCCGGGAAAAGTCTTCACCCAAGCTGAGCTAAATTAAATTAGCTAGAGTACAAAAAAAACAAACACAAAATTACAGAAAATAATAAACAAATAACAAGATATTTAAACTAATTACACCTAATCTAATAGCCCTATCAAAATAAAAAAGCCCCCCCAAAATAAAAAAACCCTAGCCTAAACTAAACTATCAATAGCCCTTAAAAGGGCATTTTGCGGGGCATTGCCCCAAAGTAATCAGCTCTTTTACCTGTAAAAAAAATACAAACAACCCCCAACAGTAAAACCCACCACCCACACAAACAACCCCCCCAAATAAATTCTATCTAAAAAAAACCTAAGCTCCCCGTTGCCCTGAAAAGGGCATTTGGATGGGCATTGCCCTTAAAAGGGCAGTTAGCTCTTTTGCAGGCCCAAACCCTAACCTAAAAATAAAACTCACCCAATACACCCTTAAAAACCTAACACTAACCCCCTGAAGATCGGCCTACAGTTCTGAAGACCGGACATCCATCCTCAAGGAAGCAGCAGAAGTCTTCATCCAACCGGGCCGAAGTCCTCAACGAAGCCGGTAAAAGTCTTCATCCAAGCCGAGCAAAGTGGTCCTCCAGACAGCATCTTCTATCTTCATCCATCCGACGCAGAGCAGGTCCATCTTCAAGACATCCGACGCGGAGCATCCTCTTCATCCGACCACTACCCAACGAATGAAGGTTCCTTTAAGTGGCGTCATCCAAGATGGTGTCCCTTAGATTCTGATTGGCTGATAGAATTCTAAAAGGAAATCGGAATCTAAGGGATGCCATCGTCGGGTAGTCGTCGGATGAAGAGGATGCTCCGCGTTGGATGTCTTGAAGATGGACCCGCTCCGCATCGGATGGATGGAGATAGAAGATGCCGTCCGGATGAAGACTTCTGCCCGTCTGGAGGACCACTTCGCCCGGCTTGGATGAAGACTTCTCTCGGCTTCGTTGAGGACTTCGGCCCGGTCGGATGAAGACTTCTGCCACTTCCTTGAGGATGGATGTCCGGTCTTCAGAACTGTAAGTCGATCTTCAGGGGGTTAGTGTTAGGTTTTTTTAAGGGTGTATTGGGTGGGTTTTATTTTTAGATTAGGGTTTGGGCCTGCAAAAGAGCTAACTGCCCTTTTAAGGTCAATGCCCATCCAAATGCCCTTTTCAGGGCAATGGAGAGCTTAGGTTTTTTAGATAGTATTTTATTTGGGGGGTTGTTTGTGTGGGTGGTGGGTTTTACTGTTTGGGGGGTTGTTTGTATTTTTTTTACAGGTAAAAGAGCTGATTACTTTGGGGCAATGCCCTGCAAAAGGCCCTTTTAAGGGCTATTGATAGTTTAGTTTAGGCTAGGATTTTTTTTTATTTTGGGGGGCTTGTTTTATTTTGATAGGGCTATTAGATTAGGTGTAATTAGTTTAAATATCTTGTAATGTGTTTATTATTTTTTGTAATTTAGTGTTTTTGTTTTTGTTTTTGTACTTTAGCTAATTTAATTTATTTAATTGTTGTTAATTTATTTAATTATAGTGTAGTGTTAGGTGTTATTGTAACTTACGTTAGGTTTTATTTTACAGGTACTTTTGTATTTATTTTAGCTAGGTAGCTATTAAATAGTTAATAACTATTTCATAACTATTGTACCTAGTTAAAATAAATACAAACTTGCCTGTAAAATAAAAATAAACCCTAAGATAGCTACAATGTAACTATTAGTTATATTGTAGCTAGCTTATGGTTTATTTTATAGGTAAGTATTTAGTTTTAAATAGGAAAAATGTAGTTAATGATAGGAATTTTTATTTAGATTTATTGTAATTATATTTAAAGGGACGGTAAACCTTAAAATTAATGTTAAATAATTCTGCACATAGTGCAGAATTATATAACATTATATTAGCCAACCATTATTTAACATAATATTGCCTTTTTATTTTTAGTAAAAAACGCTGTTTTACAGACCCGCTCTCTGGGCTCTGCTGAGCGGGTCTGTTTTTTTTCCTCAGCGCATCGGGCCAGCTGTATAGTCACAGCCCGGCCCGACTGCGCCATAAGACTAAGTGCAGCTCGCTCCCGCTCTATCTGACAGCAGGAGCGAGCTGCACTTAGTCTTATGGCGCGGTCGGGCCGTGCTGTGACTATACAGCTGGCCCGATGCGCTGAGGAAAAAAACAGACCCGCTCAGCAGAGCCCAGAAAGTGGGTCTGTAAAACAGCCTTTTTTGCTAAAAATAAAAAGGCAATATTATGTTAAATAATGGTTGGCTAATATAATGTTATATAATTCTGCACTATGTGCAGAATTATATAACATTAATTTTAAGGTTTACTGACCCTTTAAGTTAGGGGCTATTAGGTTTAGAGTTAGACTTAGGTTTAGTGGTTAATACATTTAGTATAGTGGCAGCGATGTTGCGGGCAGCAGATTAGGGGTTAATAAATGTAGGTAGGTGGCGGCGATGTTAGGGACGGCAGATTAGGGGTTAATATTTAACTAATGTTTGCGAGGCGGGAGTGCGACGGTTTAGGGGTTAATATGTTTATTATAGTGGCAGCGACGTTGGGGCGGCAGATTAGGGGTTAATAAGTGTAGGTAGGTTGCGGCGTCATTGGGGGCAGCAGATTAGCGGTTAATAAATATAATGTAGGTGTCAGCGATGTTGGGGGACAGCAGATTAGGGGTTCATAAGTATAATGTAGGTGGCGGCGGTGTCCGGAGCGGCAGATTAGGGGTTAATAAATATAATGCAGGTGGCGGCGATGTCGGGGGCGGCAGATTAGGGATTAATAAGTGTAAGATTAGGGGTGTTTAGACTCTGGGTTCATGTTAGGGTGTTATCTGTAGACATAAATTTTATTTCCCGTCACAGTTTTTTTGGGGGGGCGGAGCTGAACGCTAACGAAAATGGTCGCACAAGTGAGGAGCTCCATATTGCAACATCATAAAAGCAGCCTAATTCAGCCTTAAGAAGCTCACAAAGACACCAGAATATATCATATATGTTCTGGATAAAAATACAGGACATGGACAATACCATACTACCGCATCCAAAGTTCCAGATTTTCAGAGATTTTAGCTATTCTCCCAGCCGCTGCATCTACCCTCAAAAGCATGCCAACTCTACCTAACGTGTGGAAACAGAGATATACCTACAGTCTAAAGTAAAGACAAGCACCATGGTATAAAATAAAGAGACTTTACATTAGTCCTTCTTTCAAGCAAGCGGAACTGCGGAGGCGAGTTTAACTTGCAGATTATTGACAGCCGGAATCGCAAACTTCACAGGGCTGCAGCTATCAAAGACCTCCAGAAAGATGGCGTCTGAAATCATTTCCTATCTGAAACAAATGGAGAACAGACTGGATGTGCACTTTGGTGAGCTCCGATCTGCTCTTGCTACGAATTGGGTCCTCTTTGGTGAGGGAGACGTCCCTTAACTGATCTCTTTCCAGGGAGCCGGTGAACAACTGGTAGCCCCTATCTGCTATAGTAACAGATCGGAATATTGTGTTGAGGTCACAAGGGGATCAGAGCCATGGAGAACACACTTTCTTACCTGACACCTACTCCCGGGATCCATATTTTGAACTCCTACCATCAGCTCTTAGCACTTCAGCGTCCCTGATTAAAGGCAAAGCCCTCCAGTTCAGCAGGAACACTGCAAAATTCTACAAGCAGCCTTATCGGTTAGAGTCTTGGTCTCCACTGGTTTGTACACCTGCGGAGGTCCTTGGACTAGGATTGAAGAGGTTCACTAATTCTATTACTAACTGTTTAATTCCACTCACACAGCAGGGTTCCTTTACACTTATAGCTAAGTCTGGAGTGGGGTAAGGCGACAAGGCCTTTTACTATGGATGAGATGCCCTAACACCCACTGTTTTGAAAAAAATTCTCAACCAGACTCACTATTTTGTTTTTAATTAGACACTTAGCTATAGATTTTTGGGTCTTTATGATAAACAAATATTGTTTGATGTTTCAGACCTAGACGTGTCTATAGTGTTTAGCTTGTTTGTCTTTGCTCTTATATCTCATGAGTAATGCAACCTAGTGGAAGCGGTTATAGTAGGAAATTGCTGCTCTAGACCCAAGATTCATTGTATACCCTCATACCATCACGGTCACTTTACAATCATACATGCCTCTGTTAGCAAGCTTCTCCATTATTCTAACTACTCCTAACCTCAGTTTTCATAAGATTGTTTGTGTTCTCAATGTTGAAGTTACCTAATACTATGTTGTTCTATTCAGCCTATACATATTTATATTTGTTTTACCCTAGAATCACTTTAGCCTATAAGCAGCTTCATGTCATGGAAACACACAAGTTTAACTAAGATTGTGATCCTGTATCTCAACCTAAGAAGGAAGTGGATTAACAATACGTGATGTAATTAAGCCTACTTATATTATTGTTAGATAGGCTCTCAACTTATACTAAACTATCAGCAGGTTTTTCTTTCTTGTTCATCTTGGAGCCTTACACAGAATACAAGCTAGCACTAAAATGCAAGCAAAAAGCTAGTTTCATACTGTTATAATTTGTTAAGCCTCCAGAGCTAATTCTTATGTTTGATATGCAAATATATATGTTCCAACTTCCTACTATATATTTACTCCAATTACTTTGCTCATCATGTCATATGGGATAGACCTGCTCTCATAGATGTTGGCCTTATTCTAGAGATACTGCTAGCTATATTGATGGCGCTCACCCAGACCCTTCACACAATTATACAGATCATCTAGTTGACTTTACAGTACACTTTGTTATGTGATGCCTATAAAATATAGCACTACTTCTAAGCTTGTCCCCAATAGTTCCACATTATTTATTTACCCCTCACATTACTTCCACCAAGATATACTCTATATTGCAGTCCTTAACGATGTTATGTATTTCATTTTAATGTTGCACACTGCTTTTATGGGCCTCTATCCTACAACATAGGACCTTGATTGGCTAATCTGGAGGCATGAGTTAGCCATATTTAGTGCCCACTCAGTGCACTCCTCCTTGTTAAGTCACATGGGGGAAGAACCCCCTACTCCAGACCCTATCACAGCTCTACCTGGTTATGTACTGATAACATGTTATCAGGACTGTTGTCTCCCATACTCCCCCTATTATACTAGCAATAGAGGCGCCTATAATTTCCTGGAATCTCTCTAAGTCTCTTATAACAATGATAGTTTTCCGATACACTGTTTTCTGTTTACTTTTTTATTGCCTATAATCTATATTACGGGTGGCATACAATTTTGACATCATAGCTATTGCATAACACTGGAAAAGTGACTTTAAACTAAGCTCTCAGCTATTATGGCTTAATAATACCTAAATCTATTATATATTCTTCTATATTGTGAAAGAGACTAAAACACATAACATAAATAAGAGATATCCTTACTTTTATTGTACTCGACAGCTCAGAGGCCTAAAAGTGCTTATTAGTTTGACACTCTAAATAGCTCCACCCTTCCCCTCACCTCATTTAGAGCGGCTCTCGCCCGCTGAATTTCCCTTCCCCAAAAAACCATAAAGACAACCCCCCCTTGCCCCAATGCTACTTAAATAGATAACCTAATCTACATTCTCTACTGCAATGAGGGGGGCATTTTTACTCTTTCTATGATATTATAAAACTGAAGTCTCACTTTAGATAATCCAAATCCCTTGTTAACACTTTAGATAATTGGGCTCAAAAAGCCCCTTCTATATGTTTCCTTCGCCTAGTTGACCTCAGTGCTATTCCATTTGTCCAGCCAAATCTAGCCTCATCACTTTAATAATAACTACCAATGCATACTATTCTTTAAACTCACAAATGTATTGTAGATAGGCATAATCTGTATTAGTAGACTTGGCAATATCTCTGCAATAATATTGTATATTTCTTATCTGTCATTATTTCGGGATGTATCTATGTTACACTTGTTTATGACTTCAATAAAAATTGATTAAAAAAAAAATAAAAAAAATATTTCCCCATAGGAATCAATGGGGCTGCGTTAGGGAGCTTTGCGCTGCTTTTTTGCAGGTGTTAGACTTTTTCTCAGCCTGCTTTCCCCGTTGATTCCTATGGGGAAATCGTGCACAAGCACCTACGAAAACTGATTTAGCTTTACTTTGAAAAAGTGCAGATACTGCAATCATTCAAAAAAAAAATAGGATGGTTCAATTTTGGCAATCTACCTACTGTCTGCAATTTGAGGGTTAGATTACGAGTCGATCGCTATATTGTGCTCCCACTTGTGCATTAACTGTGCTAGACGGAGGCTTTATGTGTGCGTCGGCTTGCGCTCCTATTGCAAGTTGAAAGTAAAAAGTTAGTGTGAGAGTGATACCCTGACGTCTATAAAAAGGTTGAACTGTGTTAACGTATTCTCCCATAGAAGTCAATGGACTGCACAAACTGTGAAAAAACACCCATACTTGTGCGCTAACCTAATTGTGTTAATTCAAGTGCACTAAACCCGACAAATATATACCCATTTCAATTATTTATTTTTACCAGTGAAACCAATATAACATCTCAACATTCACAAATATACATTTCTGACATTCAAAAACAAAACAAAAACAAATCAGTGACCAATATAGCCACCTTTCTTTGCAAGGACACTCAAAAGCCTGCCATCCATGGATTCTGTCAGTGTTTTGATCTGTTCACCATCAACATTGCGTGCAGCAGCAACCACAGCCTCCCAGACACTGTTCAGAGAGGTGTACTGTTTTCCCTCCTTGTAAATCTCACATTTGATGATGGGCCACAGGTTCTCAATGGGGTTCAGATCAGGTGAACAAGGAGGCCATGTCATTAGATTTTCTTCTTTTATACCCTTTCTTGCCAGCCACGCTGTGGAGTACTTGGACGCGTGTGATGGAGCATTGTCCTGCATGAAAATCATGTTTTTCTTGAAGGATGCAGACTTCTTCCTGTACCACTGCTTGAAGAAGGTGTCTTCCAGAAACTGGCAGTAGGACTGGGAGTTGAGCTTGACTCTATCCTCAACCCAAAAAGGCCCCACAAGCTCATCTTTGATGATACCAGCCCAAACCAGTACTCCACCTCCACCTTGCTGGCGTCTGAGTCGGACTGGAGCTCTCTGCCCTTTACCAATCCAGCCACGGGCCCATCCATCTGGCCCATCAAGACTCACTCTCATTTCATCAGTCCATAAAACCTTAGAAAAATCAGTCTTGAGATATTTCTTGGCCCAGTCTTGACGTTTCAGCTTGTGTGTCTTGTTCAGTGGTGGTCGTCTTTCAGCCTTTCTTACCTTGGCCATGTCTCTGAGTATTGCACACCTTGTGCTTTTGGGCACTCCAGTGATGTTGCAGCTCTGAAATATGGCCAAACTGGTGGCAAGTGGCATCTTGGCAGCTGCACGCTTGACTTTTCTCAGTTCATGGGCAGTTATTTTGCGCCTTGGTTTTTCCACAGGCTTCTTGCGACCCTGTTGACTATTTTGAATGAAACGCTTGATTGTTCGATGATCACGCTTCAGAAGCTTTGCAATTTTAAGAGTGCTGCATCCCTCTGCAAGATATCTCACTATTTTTGACTTTTCTGAGCCTGTCAAGTCCTTCTTTTGACCCATTTTGCCAAAGGAAAGGAAGTTGCCTAATAATTATGCACACCTGATATAGGGTGTTGATGTCATTAGACCACACCCCTTCTCATTACAGAGATGCACATCACCTAATATGCTTAATTGGTAGTAGGCTTTCGAGCCTATACAGCTTGGAGTAAGACAACATGCATAAAGAGGATGATGTGGTCAAAATACTCATTTGCCTAATAATTCTGCACTCCCTGTATGTATTTTTATTCCACCTTCATATCTATATAAGTTCATATCTGTAGCATTAACCAAGCTCAGTCTATTTGCGGAAATACATTTATAGTTTCTAGCCCAATTTTTAGCCATTTAGTGTTAGCTATATTGGAATTTACAATTTTTTTACAATTTTGAGTTATAAGTGCTACAGTCTCGACCTCACTACTACAGCATAATTTGTACACACTTGGTCACATGGGGGACATGGTAGTGTCTCTTAATATATAACTTTACTTTCCAATAAGCAAAGCTCAGGGACATAAAATATATACTACTTCTGTACCACTAGTTTCCAACACACTGCCACTTCTCCAGAAAATATATGCCTCATACTACTATACAGAACAAGCCAAGTTCAATTTATATCCTGTCCTGCACCTATAGTTATGGCTATATATCATCCCAGTTTATCTCCATTGTAGTCAGTTATTATATATAGGCCCAAGAGTAACCCATTGACATCATAGGAGATTCTCATACAAATAAAAAGGAAGCCTCAGTTATGCCTACTTTATCATTACTCAGTTTATTATTATTGTATAAATATGTTTTCATTGTGGTAAATATACTGTGTTTATATTCCTATATTCTGAGATCTAGCAAACATTATTTGTACCTATAGCTCTAATTTAGACCTCACATATGATCAACCCTACTTGAAAGTCTGTGGTTACTTACCCGGGTACATATCACAATTTACTGGTCCACCTCCCTCCCACCACAATTTTACCTCATGCTAAAAAGCTCCGTCCCCCCTTTAACTTAGAGCGGCTTTTGTCTGCTGATTATCCCAACTAAAGCATTTAAACTTAATAACCACTCACTTACTGCTCATATTCACATGCAGGTGTGCCCATCACTTACGTAACTCTCCTCTTCCCACTCATTAAGGGTGACTGACTACCTTGCACTACCAGGGACGTCTTACCCTTAGCATACTCTATGCCCCATGAGCTCACAACATGACTTCTCATTAGTGGGTTTCTTAAACACACATACCTGCACAATATTACTATTAAGGTAAACAGTATATTTTAAAAAAGGAAATTTATGCTTACCTGATAAATTAATTTCTTCTATTATACGACTAGTCCACGGATTCATCCTTTACTTATGGGATATTATCCTCCTGCTAACAGGAAGTGGCAAAGAGCACCACAGCAGAGCTGTCTATATAGCTCCTCCCTTGACTCCGCCCCCCAGTTATTCGACCGAAGGAATAGGAAGAAAAAGGAGAAACTAAAAGGTGCAGAGGTGACTGAAGTTTTAAACCAAAAAATATAATCTGTCTTAAATTGACAGGGCGGGCCGTGGACTCGTCGTATCATAGAGGAAATCAATTTATCAGGTAAGCATAAATTTCCTTTTCTTCTATAAGATACGACAAGTCCACGGATTCATCCTTTACTTGTGGGATACAATACCAAAGCTACAGGACACGGATGAACGTGAGGGACAAGTCAGACACCTAAACAGAAGGCACCACTGATTGAAGAACCTTTCTCCCAAAAATAGCCTCAGAAGAAGCAAAAGTATCAAATTTGTAAAATTTGGAAAAGGCATGAAGGGAAGATCAAGTCGCAGCCTTACAAATCTGTTCAACAGAAGCATCGTTTTTAAAAGCCCACGTGGAAGCCACCACTCTAGTAGAATGAGCTGTAATTCTTTTGGGACGCTGCTGTCCAGCAGTCTCGTATGCCAAATGGATGATCCTTTTCACATAAAAAGAAAGAGAAGTAGCCGTAGCTTTTTGACCTCTACGCTTTCCAGAATAGACAACAAACAGAGAAGATGTTTGATGGAAATCCTTGGTCGCTTGCAAGTAAAACTTCACAGCACGAATAACGTCCAAGTTATGTAACAGATGCTCCTTCTTAGAAGAAGGGTTAGGACACAGAGAAGGAACAACAATTTCCTGATTAATATTCTTATTTGAAACAACCTTAGGAAGGAATCCAGGTTTAGTACGCAAAACCACCTTATCAGCATGGAATATAAGATAAGGCGAGTCGCATTGTAACACAGATAGCTCAGAAACTCTTCGAGCTGAAGAGATAGCAACTAAAAACAGAACTTTCCAAGATAGAAGTATAATATCTATGGAATGCATGGGTTCAAACGGAACCCCTTGAAGAACATTAAGAACTAATTTCAAACTCCATGGCAGAGCAACAGGTTTAAACACAGGCTTAATTCTAACCAAAGCCTGACAAAACAACTGAACGTCTGGGACATCTGCCAGACGCTTGTGTAGTAAGATTGACAAAGCAGAAATATGTCCCTTTAAGGAACTAGCTGATAACCCCTTCTCCAATCCTTCTTGGAGAAAGGACAAAATCCTAGGACTCCGGATCTTACTCCATGAGTAGCCTTTGGATTTGCACCAATAAAGATATTTACACCAAATCTTATGATAAATTTTTCTAGTGACAGGCTTCCGAGCCTGAACCAAGGTATCAATGACGGACCCAGAGAATCCCCGCTTAGATAGAATCAAGCGTTCAATCTCCAGGCAGTCAGCTGCAGAGAAACTAGATTTGGATGTTGGAACGGACTCTGAATGAGAAGGTCCTGTCTCAGTGGCAGTTTCCATGGTGGCAGAGATGACTTTTCCACCAGGTCTGCATACCAAGTCCTGCGTGGCCACGCAGGCACTATCAATATTACTGAAGCCCTCTCCTGTTTGATTCTTGCAATCAGACGAGGTAGAAGAGGAAAAGGAGGAAACACATAAGCCAGGTTGAACCACCACAATACTACTAGAGCATCTATCAGTACTGCTTGAGGATCCCTTGATCTTGACTCATAACAAGGAAGTTTGGCATTCTGACAAGATGCCATCAGATCCAATTCCTGTGTGCCCCATTGATGAATCAATTTTGCAAACACCTCCGGATGGAGTTCCCACTCCCCCAGATGAAAAGTCTGACGATTTAGAAAATCCGCTTCCCAGTTCTCCACTCCTGGGATATATATTGCTGATAGATGGCAAGATTGAGTCTCTGACCATTGAATTATTTTGGAAACCTCTATCATCGCTAGAGAACTCTTTGTTCCCCCTTGAAGATTGATATATGCTACAGTCGTGATATTGTCCGACTGGAATCTTATGAAATTGGCCGAAGCCAGCTGAGGCCACGCTTGAAGCGCATTGAATATCGCTCTCAGTTTTAGAATATTTATTGGTAGTAAGGACTCCTTCTGAGTCCACACACCCTGAGCCTTTAGGGAATTCCAGACTGCACCCCAGCCCAAGAGGCTGGTGTCCGTCATCACTATGACCCATGCTGGCCTGCGGAAGCACATTCCCTGGGACAGATGATCCTGTGACAACCACCAGAGAAGAGTCTCTGGTCTCTAGATCCAGATTTATCTGCGGAGATAAATCTGCATAATCCCCATTCCACTGTCTGAGCATGCACAGCTGCAGTGGTCTGAGATGTAAGCGAGCAAACGGAACTATGTCCATTGCCGCTACCATTAGTTCATTTACCTCCATACACTGAGCCACTGATGGCCGAGGAATGGAATGAAGTGCTCGGCAAGTGGTTAAGATCTTTGATTTTCTGACCTCGGTCAGAAAAATCTTCATGTCTACAGAGTCTATCAGAGTTCCTAGGAATGGAACTCTTGTCAGAGGAACTAGTGAACTCTTTTTTATGTTCACCTTCCACCTTTGAGTTCTTAGAAAAGCCAACACGATGTCCGTGTGAGATTTGGCTAGATGGTAAGTTGATGCCTGAATCATGTAATAAGTAATAAGTAATGTTTGTCCAGGAAGGCGAACCTGAGGAACTGGTGATGATCTTTGTGGATAGGAATGTGAAGATACGCATCCTTCAAATCCACGGTGGTCATATATTGACCCTCCTGGATCATTAGTAAAATGGTTCGTATAGTCTGCATCTTGAATGATGGGACTCTGAGAAATTTGTTTAGAGTTTTGAGATCTAAAATCGGTCTGAAGGTTCCCTCTTTTTTGGGAACCACGAACAGATTGGAGTAAAACCCCTGCCCTTGTTCCACTTTGGAACTGGCAGATTACACCCATGGTATATAGGTCTTCTACACAGCGTAAGAATGCCTCTCTTTTTGTCTGGTTTACAGACAAACGTGAAAGATGAAATCTCCCCCTTGGGAGAGAATCTTTGAATTCTTGACGATACCCCTGGGTCACAATTTCTAATGCCCAGGAATCCTGAACATCTCTTGCCTGAGCGAAGAGAGAAAGTCTGCCCCCTACTAGATCCGGTTCCGGATCGGGGGCTGCCCCTTCATGCGGTCTTGGTAACAGCAGTGGGCTTCTTGGCCTGTTTACCTTTATTCCAGGTCTGGTTAGGTCTCCAGACTGACTTGGATTGAGCAAATTTCCCCCCCTGCTTGGAGGCGGATGAGGAAGTAGAGGGACCGACCTTTAAAGTTTCGAAAGGAACGAAAATTATTCTGTTTCGTCCTCATTTTAACTGTCTTGTCCTGAGGAAGGGCATGACCTTTACCTCCAGTAATGTCAGAAATGATCTCCTTTAGTTCAGGCCCGAATAGGGTCTTACCCTTAAAGGGAATATCTAAAAGCTTGGATTTAGATGACACATCAGCAGACCACGACTTAAGCCATAACTCTCTATGCGCTAAAATGGCAAAGCCTGCATTCTTAGCCGCTAATTTAGCCATTTGGAAAGCGGCATCTGTAATAAAAGAATTTGCTAGCTTGAGAGCCTTAATTCTATCCAAAATATCATCTAATGGGGTCTTAACCTTAAGAGACTCCTCTAGAGCCTCAAATCAAAAAGCTGCTGCAGTAGTTACTGGAACAATGCACGCTATAGGTTGCAGAAGAAAACCCTGATGAATAAACAACTTCTTTAGAAGGCCTTCTAATTTTTTATCCATAGGATCTTTAAAAGCACAACTGTCCTCAATAGGTATAGTTGTACGCTTAGCCAGGGTAGAAATAGCTCCCTCCACCTTAGGGACCGTCTGCCATGAATCCCGAATGGTGTCAGATATGGGAAACATTTTCTTAAAAGTAGGAGGGGGAGAGAACAGAATGCCTGGTCTATCCCATTCCTTAGTAACAATGTCTGAAATTCTTCTAGGGACTGGAAAAACATTAGTGTAAGTAGGAACCTCTAGATATTTATCCATTTTACACAATTTCTCTGGCGGGATGACAATAGGGTCACAATCATCCAGAGTCGCAAAAACCTCCCTGAGTAACAAGCGGAGTTGTTCAAGCTTAAACTTAAAGGCCATCATATCTGAGTCTGTTTGAGGGAACATCTTTCCTGAATCAGAAAGCTCTCCCTCAGACAGCAATTCCCCCACCCCCAAATCAGAACACTGTGAGGGTACATCAGAGATGGCCAATAAAGCATCAGGGGGCTCAGCATTTACTCTAATACCGGACCTACTGCGCTTACCCTGTAAACCAGGCAGTTTAGATAATACCTCTGTAAGGGTAGTAGACATAACTGCAGCCATATCTTGCAGGGTGAAAGAATTATACGCACTAGAAGTACTTGGCATTGCTAGGGCGGGTGTTAAAGGTTGTGACACTTGGGGAGAAGTAGATGGCATAACCTGATTCTCTTCTGACTGAGAATCATCCTGAGACATACTTTTATCAGCTAAAATATGTTCTTTGCAATGTAAGGCCCTTTCAGTACATGAGGGACACATTTGAAGTGGGGGTTCCACAATGGCTCCTAAACACATAGAACATTGGCTTTCCTCAATGTCAGACATGTTAAAACAGGCTAGTAATGACCACAAACCGGCTTGAAAACACTTTATTTTGTGAAAAAAATATCAATCTGAAAAAACGGTACTGCGCCTTTAAGAGAAAAAAAAAGCATACAATTTTTCTAAAACTGCTTTAAAACGATAAAATTATCTCAATTTTGTGATAAATGTATCCCAACTTGTCAGCTAAGATTGCCCCACAAGAAAAGGATTACTTAACCCTTAAGAATCAAAAACGTTATTTCCAAAAAACATTATAGATAAACAAGAACACCCCCTGCACCTCGCCACAGCCCTGCTGTGGCGCCTACCTGCCCTCAGGTTTCTGCAAAATCAGATTAACCCTTTGATTAGGCCCAAACTTTCCTGAAAGGCCCACCGGAGTTGGAGCTTGCTGCTTGCCTGGGAAATACAACTGCGCAACTGAGGTGCGAAAATAGGCCCCACCCATCTAACTTGATGTCTCACAGCCTTAACAATAACCGCACCAGAGCGGTCTAAAACCTAGCCATGTGGGTTCATATACCCATCTAAATGAAGCCATGTGTACCCTCCATTGTTAAAATAAATTAAAAACGTTTGCACAAAAAAAGTTATATAAACTCCCAACATAGAATAGTTTGCTCCACAAACATCATGTCATCAGTGTCAACCATTTTTTACAGCCCAACATACAGGTCCAGTAATACCCCTTCTCTATACATTAGGATTACTGCTTACCCTTTCCCTCATGGGGATACTGTCAGACAATTCTGAAATAACACAGTCTCTCCAGAAAAAAAATAACTGAACATACCTCAATGCTTGTAGCATGAAAAACGTTCCTCACACTGAAGTTTCTTAAGTACTGCTCAGCCATTCTGTGGGAATTACTCTGGATCTTAGTAACAACTGCTAAGATCATCAGTCTCCAGGCAGAAATCTTCATCCATCTGTTGCCTGGGAAGAAATAGCACTCACCTGTACCATTTAAAATAAAAAAGTCTTGCTTGAAGAAAATAAAAACTAACATTTTATCACCTCTTTCACTTTACCCTTCCTATTACTTAGAGTAGGCAAAGAGAATGACTAGGGGGTGGAGTCAAGGGAGGAGCTATATAGACAGCTCTGCTGTGGTGCTCTTTGCCACTTCCTGTTAGCAGGCGGATAATATCCCACAAGTAAAGGATGAATCCGTGGACTTGTCATATATTAAAGATATGTATCACACTTCATTGTTGACACATAAGACAAATATGGCATTTCAGCTTGCTCCCTAATGTGTGTTCCAATGGTAGGCTATTTTTACTTTACATTACATTACCTATGGTTATACCTTTACATTTGTTATTACAATGTGTTAAATTTTACTGTAGACTTATATTCTACCCACGGTCCTTGATATTCATCTAATATGTTCATCCTGAGTATGGGACATTCTTTTCATAATAATCTAAGAAGCAGCTTATTATTTTACAGTTGTTATTATTAGACCTACTACATACTTAGATCAGTGCTCGACAAACCCAATATATAGAGAAACACCTAAAGCACTCTTAACTGTATATTCTGCAATGTCATTCAGAAAGTATCTTGTCTTTTGATTTTCGCTGTAATTGTATACATATTATATGTTGTATATTCTAAAAAGCCTCAATAAAAAAAAAAAGTCAGTGCATGGCCGAAGCTGCACTATCTTTTATAACTTGCCTCTCCACTATCCCACCGGATGCCGAGGTTCCAGTATATCGTCCAGGACTCTTTGGGATTGGTGTGATGCTTTCTTTTTTAACTTTTTCTGTTTATTTTCTTATTTACTCTGCTTTTTTATACTATATAACCTTACCCAGTGGAAGGGTGGTATGTGAGCAGGCCCAGGGGTGATTAAATGTGATATTACCTTCTGTCAACGAGTTTAATTTATTTATAAAGGCTATGTTTTATTTAGAAATAGTTATTAGGAAATAGTGCTGTAAGCCCCCATATTTTCTCTTGTTTGTGTAATATATATATATAGATAGATAGATAGATAGATAGATAGATAGATAGATAGATAGATAGATAGACATATACATTCATATTACACTTGTTGTGGTTCATAATGAGTGAAACTAGCTCCACTATTTAAATATTTAAATTTGTTTTAAAGCACCGCTATATATATATATATATATATATATATATATATATATATATATATATATATATGTGTGTGTGTTTAAATGGATAAAAAAAAAATCTAAATTGAAATGTGCATTCTTGCAATATACTTCAATTAGCAAAAATGCTTCTAGTGAAAGCATACACACATTCTATATTCAAACACCACACCTTCTCAGAGATCAGCAGTTGTTTGTATGACACAAATTAAGTCTTCATGGTTACAATACACACCACCACCAGCCCGTTACAGGCTCAGATAACATTTGTACATATGCTGCTAAAAATAGTTGTAAAAAATCTTAAAGGGATAGTAAAGTTTATTCAGATTCAATTTTAAACAACTTTCTAATTTACTTTTATCATTAAATTTGCTTTGTTCTCTTGGTGTTCTTAGTTGAACGCTAAACCTAGGTAGGCTCATATTCTAATTTCTAAGCCCTTGAAAGCTGCCTCTTATCTGAAAGCATTTGACAGCTTTTCACAGCTAGAGGGGGTTAGTTCGTGTGTTTCATATAAATAACATTGTGCTGACTCACGTGGAGTTATTTAAAAGTCAGCACTAATTGCCTGAAATGCAAGTCTGTCAAAAGATCTGAGATAAGGGGGCAGTCTGCAGAAGCTTAGATACAAGGTAATTACAGAGGTAAAAAGTGTATTTCTATAACACTGTTGGTTATGCAAAACTGGGGAATGGTAAATGAAGGGATTATTTATATTTTTAAACAATAACGTTTGGGGTCTACTATCCCTTTAAAGCAGAATTGTGAGATACTTTCCCTTTAAAAAGAAATTCTCCATTGCAAAGCAAAATTCTGATGAACTCATTTATTTTGTTTATACCAGATGGTTGCTGACTTATTTTGACCCCTTTCTTGGGAATATGAATATCTATGTATAGTGAATGTCAGTAACATATTTCATTGCATGCAATCATTAATTTTGTCATGCAGTCCCTTCATTATATCCCAGCTTGGTAATGGCAATACTCCTCATGTGATCACAGCAGCACAATTAACAGTTATTGCAACTCTCAGGCTCCTTACTGTAGGAGTAAAAGTGCTGGTTACTGCAAATTAGACTGCAGTGATTATAACAGAAGCAATCACTATACCCTTTTAAAGAAATAACTCATGCCACACCTCTCTTTTAAACAAATAACACATGCCACACCTCTCTTTTAAACACATGCCACACCTCTCTTTTAAACAAATAACTCATGCCACACCTCTCTTTTAAACAAATAACACATGCCACACCTCTCTTTTAAACAAATAACTCATGCCACACCTCTCTTTTAAACAAATAACTCATGCCACACCTCTCTTTTAAACAAATAACACATGCCACACCTCTCTTTTAAACAAATAACACATGCCACACCTCTCTTTTAAACACATGCCACACCTCTCTTTTAAACAAATAACACATGCCACACCTCTCTTTTAAACACATGCCACACCTCTCTTTTAAACAAATAACACATGCCACACCTCTCTTTTAAACAAATAACACATGCCACACATCTCTTTTAAACAAATAACACATGCCACACCTCTCTTTTAAACACATGCCACACCTCTCTTTTAAACAAATAACTCATGCCACACCTCTCTTTTAAACACATGCCACACCTCTCTTTTAAACAAATAACTCATGCCACACCTCTCTTTTAAACAAATAACTCATGCCACACCTCTCTTTTAAACAAATAACTCATGCCACACCTCTCTTTTAAACAAATAACACATGCCACACCTCTCTTTTAAACAAATAACTCATGCCACACCTCTCTTTTAAACAAATAACACATGCCACACATCTCTTTTAAACAAATAACTCATGCCACACATCTCTTTTAAACAAATAACTCATGCCACACCTCTCTTTTAAACAAATAACTCATGCCACACCTCTCTTTTAAACAAATAACTCATGCCACACCTCTCTTTTACCATAGGAAAGGCCCAGCATAGGTACTGCAGAGTAAGGTGCACGATTCCCAGGTTCTGCCCAAACCTCAGACCCAGTAAATTTCCAAAAAGGGAACAGCACCACAATGACTGTAATTCAAACTTGCTTTATTGGGACATCAGCAGATACACAGCACAACGTTTTGGTCAAAAGACCTTAATCATGTGAGATAAAAACAAGGCCTAACAACCACACCTATATACCCAGTTAGGGTGGAGACTATTACCTGTCACAGGTGCATATTTAATCATTATTTAGCAATCAAATGTAAATATTAAACAATTCACAGCTCCATCTAGTGGTAAGAATAGGCCATCCCTTCTAATACACAGAGATATAGAAAGATAAAAATACATTATTTTTAACACAATATTAAGCATTTACTTCTTATGTACTTTATCACAAATCATCCAACAATAGAAAAGATAAACAAGAGAAAAAGGAAAATTATGTATACAAATATACATCACAAGGTCCAAAAATCTCTAAGTCTCAGAGGGTAACGAGGAGAAAGAACACCCGCAACTAATGGTGAATATCTCGGACCAGGAGTTAACGGACATTGAAAAAGAGGTATTGCAGAAAGGGCTATCTTTTTGCCCTATAACACGCTGTGACTTTTTTTCATTACAAAAGGACTTGCATGCCTTTTTTAGAAATATCAAGTTGAAAGCATTTTTTTCCAATCAAGGTGAAACTACTGTTAACCCTGTAGGGGAAAGTAATCTGCCATTAAGTAACAATAATTTATTGTTGAATGCATTAGATCTGAGAAATAAGAGCTCGTTCACACCAAACATATATAACAACAGTATTGAAACATTTATGCAACTAGTTCTTAAAGATATAGATGTGCTAAAACGTAAATACAATAATTCCCCTGTACTTAAAAAAAGGTGTTCAAGGACATTTTTCCAAGGAGGAAAGGCTTGCTTTATCTAAACTTAAATCAAATAAAACCATAATTTGCAAGCCTGCCGATAAGGGCGGAGCCACTGTTGTGTTAGATAGATCATACTATATAAGAGAAATAGAATCACAACTTCAGGATCAAGAGATGTACAAATTATTGGAATATGACCCTTCCTTTATGATTAAAAAGGATCTTGTTAACTGTATCAATAGGGCAGTGTGTAATGGACTGATAACTTCCAAAGAACAAAAGTTTCTTATTCCGGAGACATTCTCCATACCAGTCCTTTACACACTGCCTAAGATACATAAAAACAAACAAAAACCTCCTGGACGCCCTATTGTGGCCATTACCAATTCCATACTAACTAATGTTTCTAAATATCTAGACAAGATCTTGAGACCTTTTGCGACACAATCTATGTCATACATCAAAGACACAGGTGATTTTATAGATAAATTGGAGTCTCTAGAACTACAGTGTGCTAAATCTATCATTTTTTCCTTAGATGTTACATCTTTATACACATCGATTACACATGAGAGTGGGCTAGGTGCAATGAGACAAGCTATCATTACCAGTAATAAGTTTACTGATTTTCAGTGTGAATTTATTCTCGAATTGTTACAAATGGTGCTTTACTGCAATTTCTTCCTTTTCCAAGATTCTTTTTACATCAAATGCCAAGGTACTGCAATGGGGTCTAATGTCGCCCCCACATTTGCCAATGTCTTCATGAATATCTATGAGGAGAGATTTGTATATACCACAGTCCAAGTGGTACAGCACTAAGATAACAAGGTGGTGCAAGCTGTATGGGTACCACACAAAACCCTTAAAATAGTAACACAGTCCAAAGAATTCAGCAGCACTCACCACTATGCAGAAAATTCCATCTTTTATTGGGATATTCAAAGCAGAAAAGACAACGTTTCGGACCTCTAGTCCTTAGTCATGTCAGTTGTCTTTTCTGCTTTGAATATCCTAATAAAAGATGGAATTTTCTGCATAGTGGTGAGTGCTGCTGAATTCTTTGGACTGTGAGAGATTTGTATATACTCATAGAGCATTCCTACAACATGGGATATGCTGGTTTAGATATATAGACGACATATTTGGCATATGGGGGGCGACATGGACTCCTTGCTTGATTTTGTAGCTGACTTAAACATCTCTACCAGACACATTAAATTGAAACTAGTGAGTAGTGAAGAATCGATAGACTTTCTTGATACAACTGTATATAAAAAAATTGGGAGATTACTTGTTGATTTATATAGGAAGGATGGTGACAGAAACAGTCTGTTAAAATATGAGAGTGCCCACTATCCTCCTTTAATCAATAGCCTACCCAAAAGTCAGCTGCTCAGGGTGAAAAAGATTGTGTCTGATGAGGTCCTGGTACAGACTAGATTAGAGGAAATGGGTAGCCTCTTTTTACAAAGGGGTTATCCAAAGCCACTAGTAGAACAACAGATTAGAGAAGTTGGTAATATATCTAGGACATCTATCTTAAAGGGTGATTATAACACTAAAAGGAAGAAGGATAAAGATAAGCGAATGATCTTTGTATCTCAATTTAACCCTTTGAGTGACAGAATTACCAAGATCATTAAAAAACACTGGTCTATATTAAGGGATTTGAATCCCAATGTTGCTGAGTTTCAGGAGGTACCCATGCCCGCCTACCGACGGTGCAAGAACATAATAGATGTTCTTGTTAAAGCTGATATAGAGTCTAAGAGGAAAAATCTCCAAACCTTTCTATCTACCCCTAAAGTAGGTTGTTTTCCCTGCTTGGGGTGCTGCAATTGTAGCAACATTATAAAAGGAGACCATTTTGTACATCCCCTCAATGGGAGAAAGTATAAAATCCCAGGTTATTTTACTTGCAACTCTGAGTATATTATATATCTGATTAACTGTCCTTGTTTGAAAATCTATATTGGAGAGTCTACCAGAAGGGTTAGAGACAGGATCAATGAACACAAATCCAATATACGTTGTGGTAATAAGGATGCTCCTGTCTCTAACCACTTCCTACAGGCAGGACACAATATATCTCAACTCAGATATCAAATAATTGAACAGGTTAAAAGACCTAGGAGGGGAGGTGATAGACAGAGAATGTTAAAGTGTAGAGAAACATTCTGGATCTACACTTTGCAATCTCTGGCTCCACTAGGTATGAACAAAGAAATAGACTGGAGTGTTACCTTGTGATGTATATTTGTATACATAATTTTCCTTTTTCTCTTGTTTATCTTTTCTATAGTTGGATTTGTGATAAAGTACATAAGAAGTAAATGCTTAATATTGTGTTACAAATAATGTATTTTTATCTTTCTAGATCTCTGTGTATTAGAAGGGATGGCCTATTCTTACCACTAGATGGAGCTGTGAATTGTCGAATATTTACATTTGATTGCTAAATAATGATTAAATATGCACCTGTAACAGGTAATAGTCTCCACCCTAACTGGGTATATAGGTGTGGTTGTTAGGCCTTGTTTTTATCTCACATGATTAAGGTCTTTTGACCAAAACGTCGTGCTGTGTATCTGCTGATGTCCCAATAAAGCAAGTTTGAATTACAGTCATTGTGGTGCTGTTCCCTTTTTGGAAATTTACACCTCTCTTTTTAACAAATAACACATGCCACACCTCTCTTTTAAACTAATAACTCATGCCACACCTCTCTTTTAAACAAATAACACATGCCACACCTCTCTTTTAAACACATGCCACACCTCTCTTTTAAACAAATAACACATGTCACACCTCTCTTTTAAACACATGCCACACCTCTCTTTTAAACAAATAACTTATTCCACATATCTCTTTTAAACAAATAACACATGCCACACCTCTCTTTTACACAAATAACTCATGCCACACATCTCTTTTAAACAAATAACTCATGCCACACATCTCTTTTAAACAAATAACTCATGCCACACATCTCTTTTAAACAAATAACTCATGCCACACATCTCTTTTAAACAAATAACACATGCCACACCTCTCTTTTAAACAAATACCTCATGCCACACTTCTTTTTTAAACAAATAACACATGCCACACCTCTCTTTTAAACAAATACCTCATGCCACACTTCTTTTTTAAACAAATAACACATGCCACACTTCTTTTTTAAACAAATAACACATGCCACACCTCTCTTTTAAACAAATGACATATGCCACACCTCTCTTTTACACAAATAACTCATGCCACACCTCTCTTGTAAACAAATAACTCATGCCACACCTCTCTTTTAAACAAATAACACATGCCACACATCTCTTTTAAACAAATAACTCATGCCACACCTCTCTTTTACACAAATAACTCATGCCACACATCTCTTTTAAACAAATAACACATGCCACACCTCTCTTTTACACAAATAACTCATGCCACACATCTCTTTTAAACAAATAACTCATGCCACACCTCTCTTTTAAACAAATAACTCATGCCACACCTCTCTTTTACACAAATAACTCATGCCACACATCTCTTTTAAACAAATAACTCATGCCACACCTCTCTTTTAAACAAATAACTCATGCCACACCTCTCTTTTACACAAATAACACATGTCACACCTCTCTTTTAAACAAATAACTCATGCCACACATCTCTTTTACACAAATAACTCATGCCACACATCTCTTTTACACAAATAACTCATGCCACGCCTCTCTTCTAAACAAAATCTTGACTAAACAAATTATTCTGAAGCTAAAACCAATCCCTTTAAATTATTTCTGGGTATATGGCTACAGCAAATTTGTACTTTTGTTGAACTAATAAAACACGAAAATAACAGGTCTCAATTAGACAAAGCATTAGTTTGTAAAGAGCCACTAGAAAATGCATAACTATATCGAAAATACCTCTTTCTTTTATGTAAAATGCAACCATGTCCTAACGCATTACCCTTGTATCGGTACCTAATTGGTTGCAGGTATACTCCCAGAAAATTAATTCTTAAAGTCTTAAATTCTTGTTATCCTGAAAAGCAAGAAGGTAAGGTCAGGAGTGTGCACATGTCTGCAGTACTATATGGCAAGTTTTGCAACGTTTCCTGTCCTGTAGTGCTTCAGGCATGTGTACACTACCTATCTAGATATCTCTTCAACAAAAAATAACAAGAGAATGAAGCAAATCTGATAATAGAAGTAAAATGGAAACTTTTTTTTAAATTGTATTCTCTATCTGAATCATGAAAGAAAAATTTGGGGTGTCATGTCCCTTTAAGAAGTAAGAAGTATGCACTTTCAACTTAAAGTCTCATATTTTTATGCTTAAATGAAAATGTAGGTATAGTTATGTCTCTTTAACAAGGAGATTCCGAGCCTCAAACCTTCCCGATTGCCCCCAAAAAACAGGGACTGCAATTAAATTAGTTTATGCCTTAGAAGAACAAATTATTTGTACCCATCACATAATTTATTTTTCTGACAAAAAAATAATGGATTCTAAGAAACGAAAGCGCACTATGTAAAAAAAGTTTCATAAAATTACATTTTCCATCTCTTTAAGTTAAAATGTTCTATTATTAGTAAGAAATATGTGCAGAGACAGTTTGCACCAGCATCAAACAATCTAAAACTCTTACAACCCTTAACCAGTTGGGGTGAGTGGCTTCTTCAGTTCACTGAAAATATTTTACTTCTGTCTAAAAAGGGCTGATGTTGCCACTATACTTTATTAAAATGCAAAGAAAGTACATCCTTGCCATTCAGTCACAGCACAAAACACCAGCATGTAAATGAGCAGCAAGATAGAAAGGATGTGATCAAAGGCTCTCTGCAGAAAGCCTGCGGGCACAGGGCGCATATCTCGGCATTAGATGCAAAGCAAAGAAAGAGGAGTTTCATATGACATTCAACACAAAAACATATGTAAATAGGGTTTCAGGAAATACTATGGGGCAGATTTATCAAGCTCCGTATGGAGCTTGATGCCCTGTGTTTCTGGCGAGCATTCAGGTGTTATGAAGCAGCGGGCTAAAGACCGCTGCTCCATAACCTGTCCGCCTGCTCTGAGGCGGCGGACAGACATCGCCGGAAATCAACGCAATCCAATACAATTGGGTTGATTGACACCCCCTACTAGCATCTGAAGGCGGCGACGTTGCACGAGCAGTTCCCAAGAACTGCTGGTGCAATGATAAATGCAGAGAGCGTATGCTGTCGGCATTTATCGATGTGCAGCAGACATGATCTAAAGACCGCTGCTCCATAACTTGTCCGCCTGCTCTGAGGCGGCGGACAAACATCGCTGGAAATCAACGCAATCCAATACGATTGGGTTGATTGACACCCCCTACTAGCATCTGCAGGGGGCAGCGTTGCACTAGCAGTTCACAAGAACTGCTGGTACAATGATAAATGCAGAGAGCGTATGCTGTCGGCATTTATCGATGTGCAGCAGACATGATCCGCAATATCGTATCATGTCCGCTCGCACTTACTTAAATAGGCCCCTATAAGTCAAACTTTTTGCTTCTGTACTGCAAAGAATTACGTGAAATTGAATTAACAGTTTAGTTCTGACCTGTAGATCACTAGATTTTTAATGTGATTTCTCATTTTTCTCATAGGCAGTTGTGAGAATATGGTTTCAAACTATATCAAATGCCTCGCATAACTGCCAATTTTCCCAATTTTCCTAGGACAGTCAATGTTTTTGTCCCTCCTGTCATGTGATACAATTGTCCTGGGAGTCTGTCTAACATTATAAAAATGTGTCCTAAGGTGGGTGTCATTAGAATTATGAGATCTTTTTCGGTCATATGTATACACTTGTATATTGTGGCTTCTGAGTCTTCATCCCTTTACATTAAAACTGTAGAATAATAAAATAAGATATTTATGGGTCCATTTTAACCTTGTTGATCTTGTTTATTGGCTTCTTTTTAGATCCCAATATGCCTTTTTTTTTTTACATCAGATAACATAATTTCTGTATTGGAAAAAAATTGGATAAGATATCAGAAAAGTCACCCATATGAAATGAAGACCACATCGACGTCGTTCGCAATCTATGCTTCCAAAGTAGATTGCGAACGCGCTAACTTGCATTCATATTACAAGTTGAAAATTACAGTTTGCACTCAAGCAAAAGCCGAAAATGCATTAGAATATTTAGTGCAACATGAACCCTGAAGTAAAATGTAAGGGTTAAAATTGTTTCACAAAACACATCCAAAACATATTAAAATAAAGTATTACACTGATATATACATTTTTTTTATTAAAAATATAATTTTAATATTGAAAAAAAAAGGTTTTAAGGGGGTTAAATATACATATACACATATAAAACAAATAAATACACATGCATACACATTTATAGAAATACTTGAAATTCCTATATTCTTCACTAAGAAAAAGATACATATATATATATATATATATATATATATATATATATATATATATATATATATATATATATATAAATAGAAAGAGGCAGGGTGGCGCAGAAAACTCAAACTAGAAAATACAATAAATAAAATACAATACAATTTACAGTAAAATATTATAGCAATATATAGTAAAATAAAATAAAATAATATAATATGATACAAATGTCTATTAGCTGTAAAAATCCTAAACAATCAGAAGTATTCAGGAGCACATCAAATATGGAGAGCACAGTCTTCAGGCGTTAGTCCCCCATTAGATGTACACTTACTTGAATGAACCTCAATCACATGAGGTAAGAAGAATGTAGCACTTTCATTTTGTTTGGATTTGAAAGCTTGCATTGTGTGGCTGTTTTAGGGTCTCAGGTATTGGAGAGGACCTTGACGTGGTACCTGAGCTTGTCCCATTTGGCCAGATGCGGTGACTAACCTTTCCAGTTTTGCTTTTAAATCTTAGCTGAGAGCTTTTACTACCCATGAACCTCCTTGGAAACCAGGAGCAGTTTATCTACGGAACCTTTAAGTTACTACTTACTAAAGAGAGCACGAGGACATTTGGAGGATTCTACTATCCATATTCCAAGATACAGAAGTCTACACTCTGGGAGATCCAGTTGATCGTTCTATCTTTTCTACAGGAAGTGCCTTACTCTATTATGAAAGTGCTACATTCTTACCTCATGTGATTGAGGTTCATTCAAGTAAGTGTACATCTAATGGGGGACTAACGCCTGAAGACTGTGCTCTCCATATTTGATGTGCTCCTGAATACTTCTGATCGTTTAGGATTTTTACAGCTAATAGACATTTGTATCATATTATATTATTTTATTTTATTTTACTATATATTGCTATAATATTTTACTGTAAATTGTATTGTATTTTATTTATTGTATTTTCTAGTTTGAGTTTTCTGCGCCACCCTGCCTCTTTCTATTTGTATTTCTTTATTGAGGAGTGATAGGTCTCCTCTGCCATTTGGGGTTTGGCAGCTGGATACATCTTGCTGGAACTTTTTATGAGGTGCTGGGTATAGAGTATATACCTTGTGGCATAGCTTTTATTTGACAGTGAGCGCCTAGGAGTGATCCAGTGGATTCTTTCTACTGGTTCATTTATCTTCTGTCTTTATATATATATATATATATATATATATATATATAACTGATAAAGGACGGCACTCCTTCCTCAGAGTGTGTCCCCAAAACGTCACTTTTTTTTCTATTAAAGTACACTTTGGAAATACCAGTGAGTGCCGTCCTTTATCAGTTATATGCAACTGTTGGCACCCTGTCTGCTGTTACTGTGGCGAGAGTGCTCCTTTTTGAACTTTATATATAGCTATAGATATTATATACTATACTCCGGTGCTCCATAACCTGTCCAGCTGCTCTGAGGCGGCGGACAGAAATCAACCCAATCGGATACGATCGGGTTGATTGACACCCCCTGCTAGCGGCCGATTGACCGGGAATCTGCAGGGGGCGGTATGGCACCATCAGTTCACAAGAACTGCTGGTGCAATGATAAATGCCGACAGCATATGCTGTCGGCATTTATCGATGTGCAATGGACATGATATGCTACATCATAGTAGTAGATAGTCAATTGACCCCTATATATTTATATCTGTATATATTTATAAAGATAAGATAGATATAATTTACAAAGTGTTTATATATATACATACAGTATATATATGAAGTCCTGAAGTTAGTGTGCCTCAGTCTTTCATTTGCATGCTTACTTTATTAATTAATTAATGTGGTCGAGCTAAACTGTTAGTTTAAGCGCTGTTAGCGTGCCACTTGTAATCTGGCCAATTGTGTGCAAATTATGGACGCTTTTCCATTAAACCGCAATTGGGATTTCCGTTAGCTAACAAAACAAAAAAATGCATTACGCTTATCGACAATTTCTGATGGTGCATTTTCCACCAGTACCAGCTGGCAAAAAAATTGAGCATCCCTTAGAAAATAGAAGCAAAAAAAGTGCAAAATTACACATTTTTTTTCCATTGAATGCGCAAACAGGTAAAACACTGTTGGAAGCTGTTGATGATGTCTCAAACATTACAAGATGTTGAACTAGGCGTAAAAGAGGAAAAATAAGCTTTTTGAGACCTCTTTTTCATTGATATCTTTGCAAACAATGCAAGCTTTTCTTTTCTTTTCTTTTTATATGTAATATTTAGTGCTGTCCCAGGCAGGATGGAGTTGTGTTATTATTTATATTTCAATATGTACTTAATATAAAAATATAATCAAGCACATAACTCTAACTAGACCTATGCCTGGGGCAACACTAAATATTAGAGATGTGCATTTATTCTCGTATGATTGCGCATTTGTAAGAAAATCAAATATTTGTTTTAAACAAATTTACCCGAATATTTATTATGAAAATTTCGTCCAACAAAAGTTTCTTGGCTGCACAAGTCTACTTAATATTACATATAAAAATTAATGTAACAATAAATCCAAACCAAAAGAAAAATATTATAAATATATTCTTTAAATTGTTTGATTATTAGGTGATCAAATCACTTTATCTAGCTCAAAAAACACCAAACTCCTAACTCTGCAACTAACTAGAGAGTATTTCCCTCTCTAGCTGAACGCTAACCATAACTTTTATAATCTAAGGTCGGCTTACCATAGCAATGAACTTGTTATGGCAAGATTTTCAAGAAATCCAATGTCGGATAGAAGCATTAAAGGGACATTATACACTAAATTTTTATTTGCATAAATGTTTTGTAGATTAACCTTTTATATAGCCCATACAGGTTGTTTTTTGCTTACATGTATAGTTTTGCTTATTTTTAAATAACATTGCCCTGATTTTCAGACTCCTAACCAAGTCCCACAGTTTTAGGAGAATACTGATGTATACCTACTCCAGCTTGCTTCTGTTTGTGTAAAGGGTATTTTCATATCCAAAGGAAGGGGGAGGGGGAGTGTCTGCTAATTCCCACTTGCAGTGGGTGTTCCAGCTACCTTTTAACAGAGGTAAACTGGGAGCTTCTAAGTTTTTAAAATGTTTTATACTCGATTTTTAGATCAGTATCTGTGCATATTAATATTTATAGTAGTGTTTATTACATGCAGTTATATGAAAATTGGTGTATAATGTCCCTTTAACACAATGTTAACTTATACACACATGAAAAGACAAACTGCACACACTGCACAACATATTTCAATGGAAACCTGGTACTAAAATTGAACCGTAAACTACTTTTAGCTGTCAAACTTTGGTAACTTATGGCTCAGCTTTTACCAACTCCATGGAAACAAGCCCTACATTGGGTTTTTGGAGGTGCAGGACTGACAAGCTTTTGTTAATTTTGAGTGGGATTGGTTATCGCCATAACTTGTTTACTGGGTGGCTGGCTGATAACTATGAATCTGTTTATCAGTGCTATGAAGGTCAGTATAAATTCACAGATTTTGTGTGAAAAAACATTACACAGAGAATAAATTGTCGTTATGTTCATGCAAATCAAAATAGATCTGGGTTTAAAATATTAGCAGATGCAAGCTTTGTATCAATGAAAATGATTAATACTTTGATATTCCAGTTACTAATCTTGCTTTCTATTGCTCATTTTTAATCTTCCCCTAGCATTTTGACCTAATTTTAATTATCAGGAAGCGAGGGGATCATGTACTTTCGTGCATGCGCTTGCTATTATTCTATAACTATAATGTCAGAAAGAGATGATTTAACCTCAGAGTGTAGGTTACATTTTGGAGACAAAAAGGGCTTTATAGCTTATAATAATTCTCTCAAGAACACAAAAGCTTTACATTTCTAGGCAGCCTATTTAGTGAAACAGGTTCTTCTTAATTTAAAGGCAGCTTGAGTATTTAGTCAAACAAACTGTTAAAATCTACAACAATAAATTATCTCCAGACTGTACTTTAATACTGGGAACATTTAATTGCCTTTTTGTTATAATTACCTAACGTCTAGCCAAGTAAGTCAGAATAATTTGTAGGCGCTATAGAAATAAACAGCTACCGTGATGTACAATTCTACCAGATTGTTTTATTTTAAAGTGATCTAATATACAAGAGTGAAGCACTTGAGTGTCACAGGTGACTGTGAGCTCTTCTGCAAGGCATAAAAAATCATTTGTGAGTGGATGACATCACCACAGGTTGTGATTATCATAATGTACTTTTTATAACCTGCTGTAATTTCCTTCCAGGTATATGAAAGGCAAAAAAAAAAAAATATATATATATATATTAGAGAACAGTGTTTTTTTTGGTCTTATACTGTAAACACCTTTGGAGTGTATTTCCTTTTATTTTTACTAGCCTGATGAAACAGTCCTCTTGTGACTGAGACACGTATTGCTGTTTTTAATAAAGGATTCATATTTTTTATATATACACTTGCTTTTCAATCATTTACCTGGGACTTGTCTCCTTTACAGGGATTGAGTTCTGGAGAGCAGTCTGCTGGGTGGCTGTGAAGTCCCAGCCTGTGTTTAGCACCCATCTGTTGCTACAGGTATGTAAGTTGCATAATATTGCTGTTGTTATTATTATTATTGGTTATTTGTAGAGCGCTAACAGATTCTGCAGTTGTGCCCTACTGTGCTAGGCAATGTGAGACTGTGCAAACAAAAGTGAAAAAGGAGCACAAGCAGCAGATTATGCACAAAGAATTTATTTACAGATAATGTGAGACTGTGATTTCTTGTTCTAGGGATATCTTACAAGTTTGGATTCCCACATCCCATATACCAACTGAACCTCTGCTGCCAGTGTTCAGTCTGCTGGACGACTACAAGGTTCCAGTCTGCCCTGTGAGCACCTCTGTTGGTGCTCTCCCACATGTGAATAGCGAATCTGCCTTACAATTATCCTGGGTAGCCTGACTGTACTAGGCCATTTTGGCACCTTTGTGTCCTTTTTTCCTTTGTAAAACATTTAACAATAAGATATTGGGGTAGATTTATTGAAGGTCAAGCAGACATGATTCACTGTAGCGAATCATGTCCGCTCAATCTTGCTAAATGCATTCGCTGTTGGCATTTATCATTGCACAAGCATTTCTAGTAAAATGCTTGTGCAATGCCACCCCCTGCTCACTGGATGCCAATCGGCCGCTAGCAGGGGGTGTCAATCATCCTGATCGTATTGGATCGGGATGATTTCAGTCCGCCACAAGAAGTTAAGGAGCAGCGGTTTTATGACTGCTGCTTCTTAACTTAAGTTTCCGGCAAGCCTGAAACAATGGGCGTAGAAAGCAGCATCCGCTGCTTAATAAATCTACCCCACTGAACCTTGATATTATAAAATGTACCTACCTCACCCTCAGCAGTTGCTTGCATACATCAGTCTGCATAGCAGCAAATAGTGTGTGTCCTAAGTGCATATGCAGGCTAACTAGCTGCTCTTCATACAGGCGCATGAATGCTGCTATATAGGGAAAGGGAAACTAACTTTTTTATGCAATTTTACAGGTTAACGTATCACTAATAAATACTGTAATAGGTATAGGGAAAAAAGGAAACTGTTCTATCCTTTTATAACATTTTAGCCCAGATTACAAGTGGAGCGCTAGTGATAGTGCAGGGTGGGCTATCAACGTTGCAGGCCATGCTCAGAATAGCAAACAATCTGGTATAACAAGTCCATGGCAAAAAAGAATTACCTGAGAATGTTTAGCACAACAAACATCTCTTAAGCGCCCTATACCTTCAATGGATACATGACTAGGGGTTGGCTCCCGAAACGTTGTGTTTATTTCTCTGTACACAATAAATAGGCTCTAAAAGATTTTGACAAGTGCTGCTACTTTTTGTTCTTTTTGACTCCTCAAGAGGAGGAATCCCTCTAGGGAGGCTGCTGAAAAAGACCGGGTAGCTTTGGGATTTGTTTCTTTCACCAGGAGTGTCTGCGGAAGCTGTGAGGCCAGTGTGAAAACGGCCAGGGGCAATATAAGAGGCAGTGTGTGTGTATATAAATATATATATATATGTGTGTGTGTGTATGTACGTGTGTGTGTACATATATATATGTGTGTGTGTGTGTATAAACATGTATTTATGTATCAGATATATATATATATATATGTGTGTGTGTGTGTATAAACATGTATTTATGTATCAGAGATATATATATATATATGTGTGTGTGTGTGTATAAACATGTATTTATGTATCAGATATATATATATATATATGTGTGTGTGTGTGTATAAACATGTATTTATGTATCAGAGATATATATATATATATGTGTGTGTGTGTGTATAAACATGTATTTATGTATCAGAGATATATATATATATATGTGTGTGTGTGTGTATAAACATGTATTTATGTATCAGATATATATATATATATATGTGTGTGTGTGTGTATAAACATGTATTTATGTATCAGATATATATATATATATATGTGTGTGTGTGTGTATAAACATGTATTTATGTATCAGAGATATATATATATATATGTGTGTGTGTGTGTATAAACATGTATTTATGTATCAGATATATATATATATGTGTGTGTGTGTATAAACATGTATTTATGTATCAGAGATATATATATATATATATATATGTGTGTGTGTGTGTATAAACATGTATTTATGTATCAGAGATATATATATATATATGTGTGTGTGTGTATAAACATGTATTTATGTATCAGAGATATATATATATATATGTGTGTGTGTGTGTATAAACATGTATTTATGTATCAGAGATATATATATATATGTGTGTGTGTGTGTATAAACATGTATTTATGTATCAGATATATATATATATATATGTGTGTGTGTGTGTATAAACATGTATTTATGTATCAGATATATATATATATATGTGTGTGTGTGTGTGTATAAACATGTATTTATGTATCAGAGATATATATATATATATGTGTGTGTGTGTGTATAAACATGTATTTATGTATCAGAGATATATATATATATATGTGTGTGTGTGTGTGTATAAACATGTATTTATGTATCAGAGATATATATATATATATGTGTGTGTGTGTGTATAAACATGTATTTATGTATCAGAGATATATATATATATATGTGTGTGTGTGTGTATAAACATGTATTTATGTATCAGAGATATATATATATATATGTGTGTGTGTGTGTATAAACATGTATTTATGTATCAGATATATATATATATATGTGTGTGTGTGTGTATAAACATGTATTTATGTATCAGAGATATATATATATATATGTGTGTGTGTGTGTATAAACATGTATTTATGTATCAGAGATATATATATATATATGTGTGTGTGTGTGTATAAACATGTATTTATGTATCAGATATATATATATATATGTGTGTGTGTGTGTATAAACATGTATTTATGTATCAGAGATATATATATATATATGTGTGTGTGTGTGTATAAACATGTATTTATGTATCAGAGATATATATATATATATGTGTGTGTGTGTGTGTATAAACATGTATTTATGTATCAGATATATATATATATATATGTGTGTGTGTGTGTATAAACATGTATTTATGTATCAGAGATATATATATATATATATGTGTGTGTGTGTGTATAAACATGTATTTATGTATCAGAGATATATATATATATATGTGTGTGTGTGTGTATAAACATGTATTTATGTATCAGATATATATATATATATGTGTGTGTGTGTGTATAAACATGTATTTATGTATCAGAGATATATATATATGCTCTATATTAAGGGGGGTGGATGGAAAAAATTGCAAATGACCAAGTGTTGAAGTGAAGAGATTCCTCGCACACTTCTTAGTATAGAAACACAATTTTTCTATAAAAATAATAATACATATAATTATGGTGCAGACCTATTAAATTTCTATAATTAAAAATGTCTAAAGAAGAAAAAATGGCACATAGTAGTGGCATTTATAAAGACTGGGAATTTAGCACTCTTTTGGAAAAAAAACAGCACACTTGTAGAAATTTACTATCAAAAAAGTGGTTTTATTGTGCAGATCGCGGGTCCGGACAATGTCAGATCCACATGAGCAAAGGCATAAAGTTATACATACCATAACCAAAACTCTACAAAAGTGACTAAACATCAAATCTAAAGTAACAAATATTAAACTCCAAAAGTGGGCCGGCCCATGTGACAACCTATGCTATATGGAGATAAAGAGCATAGAAACGTTTTTACTCAGGCAGAGCAGGTAGTCTATAACCAACAAAGTGCTGTAAATCGAAGGGATATTCACAGGTATACATCAGACCTATTTTAGGTTTTAGTGAAAACTGAGATTTCCTTTAAAAGAACAATATCCACTCCAAAGTACAGTATTTGTCATCGAAGATGAATAGATGTTATGCACATGTAACATAAGGCATGACAAAAAAGCAATAAAAGGTTATAAACATTCACATGCGTTTACATTTCAAGCAGACATACATATAGTGATCTTTTCTCCTTAAAGGGACATAATTTCCTTTCAGCCCTCCAGACTGATACCAATTTAGGCGGTATAAAGTCCCAAGGAGAAGTGTGACACCAACAAGTTAAGTGTCTATTGTCAAGGGTAAGAGCAAAGCGTTGTCTGTTAGCAATTACAAGCGGTAGGCAATTGTAAGCCAGTTGCAGAGAAAACAGCTGTTATTATGTTAAGTCACTCAAGCGAAAATGAAGCGTGCGTATAGAAAGCAGTCAGATTAAGGCAGCGTATCGCAGCAGGCAACAGAATATACAGACATGCCAAACTTAGAAAGAAAAGGGTACAGGAGGATACTGGCTTGGTGTTATAGTACCCCTCTGTCAACTGCACCTTTTCACCATGGCCTCAGTTTGCCCGCAAGCTTGATAAATCATCTGATCATCTTTTAGATATCTCTCTAACGGCTCCTTTACTTGAGAGAGTGAGTAGACATCCGTTGTCCCACAAATGTTTCCTTGCTTTACTCCGACAGCATGCTCATATGCCTTTCATTAGGACACTGTATCGCATCGAATTTCTCTGCTTCGTTCTGTGTAACGCTGTTCAATTCAGCAACAAACTCAGCCAGCCAGCATGGATGTCACGTGAGTCGGCTAACCAATCGCCAACACGTGTTTCACCCCCACATCATCAAGGAGCCCCAGAGTAAATTTTTAGCAGTGTTTTGGGTTGTTGTCTTATTAAAATATCCAGCCTTGGCGTAACTTCAACTTTGTGACTGATTCCTCAACATTATTCTCAGGTATCTGCTGATATTAAGTGGAATCTTTGTGACCCTCAACTTTAACAACATTCCCAGTACCGGCACTGGCCATACAGCCCCACAGCATGATGGAACATCCACCAAATTTTACTGTGGGTAGCAAGTGTTTCTCTTGGAACGCTGTGTTCTTTTGCCACCATGCATAATGCCCCTTGTTATGACCAAATAACTCAATCTTTGTTTCATCAGCCCACAGCACCTTCTTCCAAAATGAAGCTGGCTTGTCCAAATGTGTGTTTGTGGCGTATGTGCAGAAAAGGCTTCTAAAGCATCACTCTACAGCTTCTCCTTGTGCAAAGTGCGCTGAATTGTTGAACCATGCACAGTGATACCACCTGCAGCAAGATGATGTTGTAGGTCTTTGGAGGTGGTCTGTGGGCTGTTTTTGACCGTTCTCACCAAACTTTGCCTTTTCCACTCTGATATTTTAATTGACCTGCTACTGCTGGCCTTAACGAGAACTGTGCCTGTGGTCTTCCATTTCCTCACTATGTGTCTCACAGTGGACACTGACAGCTTAAATCTCTGAGATAGATTTTTGTAGCCTTCCCCTAAACCATAATGTTGAACAATCTTTGTTATTAGATCATTTGAGAGTTTTTTGAGGCCCCCATGTTGCCACTCTTCAATGGAGAGTCAAAGAGAACAACAACTTGCAATTGGCCACCTTAAATACCTTTCATCATGATTGGATGCACCTGTCTATGAAGTTCAAGGCTTAATAGGCTCACCAAACCAATTGTGTGCTCCAATTAATCAGTGCTAGGTAGTTACAGGTATTCAAATCAACAAAATGACAAGGGTTCCCCAATTTATGCACCTGTCTAATTTTGTTTTGATGCATATTGCACATTTTCTGTTAATCCAATAAACCTCATTTCACTACTGAAATATTACTGTATCCTTTAGTTATTTGATTGATCAGAATTAAATTGCTGATCCAAACACCCAATTATTTATAAATGAAAATAATGGAAAATGTCAGGGGTGCCTAAACTTTTGCATACAACTATATATATATATATATATATATATATATATATATATATATATATATATATATATATATATATGGAAAAAAGAGGGGACAGTCTGCGCTTAGGAATATTAGAACTGGACTTTCGGCAATGTACCCAGATGTCAAAAGATATACCAGGATATCAAAAAATGTGAAAGTGTAACTATAACTATATAGAATCAGTCAGGTGTAATATATACAGTAATATCAGTGTATAATTATACTCTTCAGTGCATACACTGTACAATACACAATGGTAATCAAAATAACATAGTTCTGAAATACTCGCATTAATAGTGTATATATATATATATATATATATATATATATATATATATATATATATATATATATATATATACAATTGTATCACTAAGATACATGCATAGTCCAGCTAGCCAATAGATTTATATAAATAGGCTGTTAGCAATAAAGTCAGTGATGGACTTATGTAATAACAGTTCCCTTGTGCCTGTAAAATCTTTGCTGCTTCGTCTGGAGGTTAGGAGTATCCTCTTGAACAAGTGGATTCTCCCCGTGGATTTCTGGAAAAGAAGATTTGAAGAAGCGCACAAGAAAGGCACCCCTAGTGAAGCCTGTAGAAACAGATGCTTAAAACAATACAAGTGAAATCAAACAACTCATGTGATTCAACCTCAATTCGTATGAGGTATCAGTTAGACCCAGGTTATAGCTGTTTTACTCCTTGAATTATCCTTTTCTGATTTCCACCGGATTTCCCTGTACTCCTGGGCTGTATAGAAGTCGTCTCTGAGGTTCCAGGACAGTTGTGTGGAGCTGGTTCCACTACAGAACTCCAGGGCAGAAGGGGGGGGAATTAAAAGGGGGAGTAAAAGGGAGTACAAATATATGTATTTAAACAGTATATTTATTGGTGCAAAAGTACACAAGTATAGACATTACCAAACTCAAAAAGCCACAAACAATTATAGCGGCTATAAAATGCAGCACTAACGGATTGAGCGACAGTCTATCAATCCAAACGTTATATCGCTGCTGTGTAGATGAACAAGGTAACCAACCCTCTCACAGCTCGATACTAGCTTACCCCCGATCACACAACCAGGTGTGTGATACGAAGAGCTACTGTGTATCGGCGTTTGTGGAGAAGCGAGTACTACGTGTGGCGGGGGGCGGAGCCTTACGCGTTTCGCAACGCTATTGGTTGCTTCGTCAGAGGTCAGAGAGGGTTGGTTACCTTGTTCATCTACACAGCAGCGATATAACGTTTGGAGGATAGATCTCTTTGATAGACTGTCGCTCAATCCGTTAGTGCTGCATTTTATAGCCGCTATAATTGTTTGTGGCTTTTTATGTTTGGTAATGTCTATACTTGTGTACTTTTGCACCAATAAATATACTGTTTAAATACATATATTTGCACTCCCTTTTACTCCCCCTTTTAATCCCCCCCCCCTTCTGCCCTGGAGTTCTGTAGTGGAACCAGCTCCACACAACTGTCCTGGAACCTCAGAGACGACTTCTATACAGCCCAGGAGTACAGGGAAATCCGGTGGAAATCAGAAAAGGATAATTCAAGGAGTAACACAGCTATAACCTGGGTCTAACTGATACCTCATACGAATTGAGGTTGAATCACCTGAGTGGTTTGATTTCACTTGTATTGTTTTAAGCATCTGTTTCTACAGGCTTCACTAGGGGTGCCTTTCTTGTGCACTTCTTCAAATCTTCTTTTCCAGATATATATATATATATATATATATACACATGTTTAATAATAAAAAGTACATTATTTTCTATGTGAAGAACATAGGTACGTAAAATATGCGTTTTCTGCATCTCGTTTCTCAATTTAGATCTTAATGCGGTTGGGTTAGTGCACATGAGAACTTAGGATTCTTAAGGCTTGTTATTGAAATATTACATATAAAATATTAATAAAAATTAATATAAATTATTGAAAGATAATAAACAAACCGTAAAGTATATTGATATTTTCTATAGATTATGTAGACTTTAACAGTATGTTTATTAATTTTAATAATTTATATTAATTTTCAATTAATATTTTATATGTAATAATTCAATAACATGCATTAAGGTTAAGATTTAAATTGAGAAACGTGATGCATTTTATATAGGTATAGATATATATTGTACCAAAAAAACCATCATACACACACACACATTATATATATATATATATATATATATATATATATATATATATATATATATATATATATATATATATAGAGAGAGAGAGAGAGAGAGAGAGAGAGAGAGAGAGAGAGAGAGAGAGAGAGAGAGAGAGATAATGTATTTAAGAATAAATAGAACATATTCTGCTATGTGAAGAACATTGGAATGTAAAATATTAATATTTTGTGTTGAGATAGCTCACTTTGTTAAACGTGATCGGGTTTGCGCACGAGTAGGATGTTTTTAGCGCTTCATTGAAGTCTATGGGGCATATTTATTAATGTGCGAGCCGACGAAGTAGCGTATCATGTCCGCTGCACATCGATAAATGCCGACAGCGATTTATCATTGCACCAGCAGTTCCTGCGAACTGCTGGTGCAATGTCGCCCCCTGCAGATTTGCAGCCAATCGGCCGCTAGCAGGGGGTTTGATCGGGTTGATTTCTGTCCGCGGCCTCATAACTTCTGTTTCCAGGTGAAATATGCCCCTTTCGTGAATACGTTAACACAATCACGATAATGTAAGTTCAGCTTTTTGCGTGCATCAGGTTAGCGTGCAAGTGAAAACGTTTTACTTTCAGTTTGTAATTGAAGCGCTATCCTACGCAAAGTTAGCCTGCAAGCATGAACGATAATTACTGCTCCTCTCATAATCTGGCCAAATTGTTCTCAAGTTTTAAAACAAAATCATTAGTGTTCACATATTTTTTTATTTTATCAGAATTGGTTCATAACTGTAGTTTCCTTCCATTTTCAGTATCTAGTAAAAATGATGAGCACATATTAAGAAAACGTCTTTAAAATCCATTTGAATTCATTAAATGGAACCAGACTCTATAAATAATACATTCTTTTATGATAAATTATAAATACCCTATATTATTTGATTCTTTAAGATTATTAGAATTCTCCTCTATGAAAAGGAATATAGAGGAGTTTTGCTTATATAAAGAGTTTTCATAATTATAGGCATCTGGATAACAGCTGGCAATCACAAGCACATACAAAATCTGCTTCCTCCATCTGCAGGCAAATTAGAATAAATGCTCCAGCCTTCGGATGATTTTCTAGCCAAACAAACTTAAACTTCCTGACTTTTTGAGAAAGGGTAAGGTGATTTAATAGAACCGTTCCCTAATATTAGGCTAGATTACAAGTGGAGCGCTAAATATTGCTTACGTGCAAGCAATATTAACGCTCCACTTTATAATACCAGCACACGATAATGTGCACTGGTATTACAAGTAAATCGCAATTGCTAGGAAGCATTGCACTCACTAGAGTGTGCTTCCAAAGGCACCTATGGGAGCCTTATTCGGAGACAGCGTCAGAACCTTGCACAGCAAAGTGGGTAAGTAGCACAGCGATGGGACAGCATTTACTGGGAACACACAATTCCCATAGACCACTATGTAAAGGCACTTTTCACAGACATTTTTTTTTCTAAAATCCCACTCTCACCAACTTTAAAGCCCCAAAAATGCTAGATATTTTTTATTAATAAAAAACAATAATGCCCTCTATTTTGAGGGTATTTGGGGCACTTTAAAAATTAACCTGAGATCTAATTAACCTGAGATCTAATTAATTTTCGGCACTGAAACTGCCGACCACTGGAGGTGACAAGAAATGGATGAATACCTAAGATATACAATCTATGTATAAATGCAGCCTACATTTTTTAGGCAAAATTACAAGCTGTATTGAACTACTGTTTTTTTATTTGCTGCAAAAATCTATATTCCTATGACTTCTGGAAAAATAAGTAACTGCCACAATAGTGTCATTATATTCACTAGAATGGGTGGGTGTAATAAATCTTAGTAGCAGGAGTCACCATTTAGTCTTGTGCATGCTGCTATAGATTATGAGAATTCTGATGTACAAAAGCTGCAGACCAATCTAGAAGTTGCTCATTATTCAAGAATCAATAATGGTAGTAATTTTTCTTGTCGAATAAGCTATTAAAATTCTCTATAGTGCTCCCAACGTATAGACTACTACAGTTATGGAAAAGGGCATTTTCACAAAGAGTCTGTTGGGTTTGCACACATTAGCCTGACAGGAGTACACTTTATTATTTATGTGCACTAACCTGACACCACATTAGATCTCTTGCATGCAACCTGAAACGCATTACGCATATTTTGCATTCAAATGTTCTTCACATAGAAAAAAAAATATTTCTATATATAACTGATAATGTTAATTTAAAATATATATATGAAACTTGAACCATGTAATGTTTTACACTTATCTACTGTGCGAAATTACTGACTTGTATTATTGTCTGAGATTCTAACATTCTAACATTGTTAACCTGAATGTTTTGCCTTAATAAAAAAAATTTCAATAAAATAAAATAAAAAATAAAAATATATATGAATATATACAGGTATAGATATATACAGATAAATATAGGAATATCAATTTAAAAATACAAATAACATTTTCCCATGTATAAAGAAAAAACATTATTAAATATTAATATAGAATTATTATTTAGACCGTTACTGTTGGTAACCAGGCCATAGAACAAGCCATTGAGCTTTTTTTTTTCTCTACCTGAAGAATACTATCTAACAGCAATCTGTAAAAATTAATATAGAAAGGATATGCTTCCAGATATAGTTTCACACACCTCAAGGAAAAAATAAAAGTGGTCTGGGTATAGTACTCTGTCTCAGCCGCTGACAGAGCAATGTTGAAATATTAAATAAAGGTGCTAAAACAGTAACCCATAGGAGAGTTGTAAACATCATGAAGTTCTACAATAAAGCCATATATTCATAAGGAAGATAAATGGTTAACAATTAAAGGGACACTGTACCCAAAAAATTATTTCGTGAATCAGATTGAGCATGAAATTTTAAGCAACTTTCTAATTTACTCCTATTATCAAATTTTCTTCATTCTCTTGGTATTTTTATTTGAAAGGCAAAAATGTAAGTTTGGATGCCGGCCCATTTTTGGTGAACAACCTGGGTTGTCCTTGCTGATTGGTGGATAAATTCATCCACCAATAAAAAAGTGCTGTCCAGAGTACTGAAACCAAAAAAAAGCTTAGATGCCTTCTTTTTCAAATAATGATAGCAAGAGAACGAAGAAAGATTGATAATAGGAGTAAATTAGAAAGTTGCTTAAAATTGCATGCTCTTTCTGAATTACAATAGAAAAAATTTGGGTTCAGTGTCCCTTTATGTACAGGTGCTGAACATAAGATAAAAAGTACTTATACTCTAAGTCCAGAGCAGGCATGCAACATATCTAAAATATTAAAGTTCTTACTCTTAAAGAAAATGTCCCGTTACACTCAAGTTAGTAATTTAAGGATATTAGTGTAAAAGATAACCCATATGTAGTATTATGAAAATAAATGTTTCCATAATGTAATATCTAGGGATAGGGACAATCTTGGGACAATATAGGCCTCACATATAGAAAGAAATATAATGCAAAGATGAATTCTATAAGCTGGAGCAAAAGTGACAAAAACTGTTATTGCATACCAAATGCTAAATACATCATGTCCTATAGCATAAAGGTACAAAAATTACTATTATTACACATTTTAAAGAGTTATTCAAATTTGAATGTAGCTTAGCTTTAGTGGTAGCTTAAAATTAGTCATGGGGCACTTTAATGTTGAGCTGCAAAGCGTGATATATATTACTTAATGTGCCATAACAGGGCTACGTACCACTGTGGAACAGAAGAAACAAAAAGCAATGAAATAAACTAGATACTATGGAGGAACTTGTCTAGCCATTGTAAAGAAATGACAATGTGTAATTCTCAAAGCAATAATATAGACCCTACTATGGCATTATATTTCAAACATTATTTGCTGCTCTTTTATACATATTTGGGAGGTTGAACAATATTCTCGGCCAATGTGATTACATCTATATAAAGAGGTGAATAATTGAACGGTTTAGCCGGGTTTAGCCCACTCTAATGCTATAGTACCAGACTTGGGCTAATAACTTTTCAAGTAAAGGCAGAGTGGCTTCAGAGACTGAGTTAGTAGCTTTTAGTATGAAGCAGGGCAATTGAGCCAAGATAATAAAATGACACCTAAGCAACGCAATGTCAGGTCTTGGGGTGATCAGTGCTTGCGGCTGTGTCTTTCTAGTGTTTTTAATGAAGGCTCCAGCTGAGGTCTCTATAGCTCTGGGCTCTCTGGTATCCTGAGATAGTGCAAAGGGTGATCGGCTCTCAGCGGTAAAACATTTTATGGCCATCTGAGGCGCAAAATTCCCCATGATGTTCTCCGTGCATCCTACTGCAGTTCAACAAAAGCGCCATCACTCCCTGCAATCTTGGAGCGTATTTTAGCAGAGTAAGTTGCTCTGATTTTCGGCCACCTGTGTGGGTAGATGTCTCACTTAGTATCTCCTCTAATGTAGCTAGATATCTTCACTGCTCTACAGACAATATCACTGCTCTACGGACAATATCATAAGAATTTTTATATTCCCGGGGGGGGGGGTTTACTTGAGGCCTTCGCCGCTTTCCAACTAAGGCTTTGTTATAGAATCCTCCAATATTGGAGCTGGAGGTAAAATAAACCCCTTAATATATTCAGTAAAACAATCTTGATCATTTACAGCTGGCAAGGCATGTAGATACTGCTAATATCTGGAGTAATATACAGTATCTCACAAAAGTCAATACACCCCTCATATTTTTGTTAATATTTTATTATATATTTCCATGTGACAACACTGAATAAATGACACTTTGCTACAATTGAAAGTAGTGAGTGTACAACCCGTATAACAGTGTAAATGTGTTGTACCCTCAAAATAACTCAACACACATTAATGTCTGAACCGTTGGCAACAAAAGTGAATACACCCCTAAGTGAAAATGTCCAAATTGAGCCCAAAGTGTCTATTTTGTGTGGCCAACATTATTTTCCAGCACTGTCTTAACCCTCTTGGGCATGTAGTTCACCAGAGCTTCACAGGTTGCCACTGGAGTCCTCTTCCACTTCCCCATAATGACATCACGGAGCTAGTAGATGTTAGAGACCTTGCGCTCCCCCACCTTCTGTGTGAGGATGCTCCACAGATGCTCAATAGGGGTTAGGTCTGGAGACATGCTTAGCCAGTTTATCACCTTTACCCTCAACTTCTTTAGCAAGGCAGTGATTATCTTTGAGGTGTGTTTAGGGTCGTTATCATGTTGGAATACTGCCCTGCGGCCCAGTGTCAGAAGGGAGGGGATCATACTCTGCTTCAGTATGTCACAGTACATGTTGGCATTTATGGTTCCCTCAATGAACTGTAGTTCCCCAGTGCCGGCAGCACTCATGCAGGCCCAGACCATGACACTCCCACCACCATGCTTGACTGTAGGCAAGACACACTTGTCTTTGTACTCCTCACCTGGTTGCCACCACGCACGCTTAACATCATCCGAACCAAATAAGTTTATCTTTGTCTCATCTGACCACAGGACATGGTTCCAGTAATCCATGTCCTTAGTCTGCTTGTCTTCAGCAAACTGTTTGCAGGCTTTCTTGTGCATCATCTTTAGAAGATGCTTCCTTCTGGGACGACAGCCATGCAGATAAAGTTCATGCAGTGTGCAGCGTATGGTCTGAGCACTTAAAGGCTGACTCCCCACCACTTCAACCTCTGCAGCAATGCTGGCAGCACTCATACGTCTATTTCCCCAAGACAACCTCTAGATATGACGCTGAGCACGTGCACTCACCTTCTTTGGTCGACTATGGCGAGGCCTGTTCTGAGTGGAACCTGTCCTGTGAAACGGCTGTATGGTCTTGCCCATCGTGCTGCAGCTCAGTTTCAGGGTCTTGGCAATCTTCTTATAGCCTAGGTCATCTTTATGTAGAGCAACAATTCTTTTTTTCAGATCCTCAGAAAGTACTTTGCCATGAGGTGCCATGTTGAACTTCCAGTGACCAGTATGAGAGAGCTCCAAATTTAACACACCTGCTCCCCATTCACACCTGAGACCTTGTAACACTAATGAGTCACATGACACTAGGGAGGGAAAATGGCTAATTGGGCCCAATTTGGACATTTCCACTTAGGGGTGGTACTCACTTTTGTTGCCAATGGTTTAGACATTAATGGCTGTGTGTGGAGTTATTTTGAGGGAACAGCAAATTTACACTGTTATACAGGCTGTACACTCACTATTTACATTGTAGCAAAGTGTAATTTCTTCAGTGTTGTCACATGAAAAGATACAATAAAATATTTACAAAAATGTGAGGGGTGTACTCACTTTTGTAAGATACTGTATCAGATAAATTGTAGCTTTGCTCCAGCTCCCAACATCACAACATTTCATGGCCTCCGCCCGAAGCCCCCCCCCCCAAAAAAAAGCTAACTTAACTTGATCTTCATTCATAAAAACACTTAACATGTTTAAAAGGATATGAAACCCCAAAATGTATTGTCATGATTCAGATAGAGCATGCAATTTTAAACAACTTTCTAATTTACTTCTATCTAGTTTTTATCGTTCTCTTGGTATCTTTTGTTGAGAAGCAATGACATGCTTAGGAGCTGGCCCATTTCTGGAATACTATATAGCAACAGTTTTGAAAGACTGTTATTCATTTGCAAGAGCACTAGATGGCAGCACTATTTCCTCCCATGTAGTGCTCCAGATGCCTACCTAGGTATCTCTTCAACACAGAATATTATGGGAACTAAGCAAATTTGATCAAATTAAATTGGAAACTTGTATAATGGTATTCTCTGTCTGCATTACAAGAGAAAATTTTTGGGTTTCATATCCCTTTAATTGTTGCTTTTTTCATATGCCTGATTGAGCATTACTGATTTGAATACTCCATTAACTCATATGACTAGTTTTCACATGTTTAGAGTTTGTCTTGCAAACATTCTTAGTTCTGCTATTCTGTCTTTTTTTACCAACTAGTATTCTAATCAATTTAACTTGTGTATTTTTTAATGTGTTAGCCTACCTGTGATCATTCCTGGATTTCCTATATTCTGGTGGGTCAAATTACAAAAACAGAGATGTTCACAGACTTGCACTGGAGTAAAAAGTATTTACACTTGATTATAGGTTGGTAAAATCTTAAAATCAGATTTAATAATATCTGTGCAATAAAACCATTTTCTTTTCTATTATTTTGTAAACAAACATTTGGCTGTTTATATTTAAACTTTAAATGTGCGTCACAGTTTAAGGGGTATATTTATTATAGTGCGAGCGGACATGATACGATGTAGCGTATCATGTCCGCTGCACATCGATAAATGTCGACCGCATACGCCGCTGGTGCAGTGCCGACCCCTGCAGATTTGTGGCCAATCTTTAGACTGTTGCTTCTCAACTTCTGAGCCTTCAGACTCGCCGGAAACAATCGGCCCCTTAGTGTGATTTTTTCACTATTTTAATATTTTAATAAAATATAATTGAATGAAGTGACAGCATTTTTAAAAATCTAACTGAACATGTGTTAGACGGGCAAGTGGCAACCATAAAAATGCTCAAAATATGTTTTGCTAAAATTGTTTTTTAAGATGACGACATGTATTAAATTGATATTTAAAAAACAAGTTCCACTGTGCAATGTCATTTGAAAAGCTATTAAAAAGGTTTTATTTTCTGAGGGATTGACATAAAGTAGCTTTGATTTAAAAAAAATGGCTTTTAGTTTTTACACTGTAAGTCCACACAGACATCTCTTCTAATACATTGAAATTGAGCCCTAATATCCAGGCCTATTCACTGAATCTGAATGTTCTACTTAACTCTAGGATCTTATACAAACAATGAACAGGGTATCTACATATAGACCTAGGGCATTAGGAGAGGTTACTAGACCCTGCAAATCTTATAAAGCATTGAATGGTTTTAATGTGAGTGTAGTTTACAAGTATTTCATGAAGATAGCTAGCCATATAAAGCCTAGATTACAAAAGGAGCGATCATTTTTTTATCGCTCATGAGTGCTAACTGTACTCAATGTAGAAAATTAGCTCTTACAGGTTAGCGCAGGTATTACAAGTTGAAAGTAAAAAGTTAGCTAGAGAGCGAAAGACTCAGGTACGCTAACTACAAGACATCGGATATTGTGACAGTGCAAACTCTATGGGGGGCGCTATATAAATCCTTTTCTATTTATTGCTTGCGTGTTAACCCGAAGCTGACCTAGACCTGTATACTTTTTGTCAAACATGTAACTATACCTATATAGTTACATGTGTGTGTATGTGTGTATGTATGTATGTATATATGTATGTATATATATATATATATATATATATATATATATATATATATATTTACAGTATATATACACACACAATACATATTTACATATACAAACACAAATATACTCATGTTTAGACAAATATATATATATATATATATATATATATATATATATATATATATATATATATATATATATATATATATATATATATATATATATATATATATATATATATATATATACACAGTGGATATAAAAAGTCTACACACCCCTGTTAAAATGTCAGGTTTCTGTGATGTAAAAAAATGTCCACCTTTAATGTGACCTATAAACTGTACAACTCAATTGAAAAACAAACTGAAATGTTTTAGGTAGAGGGAAGAAAAAATATAAAAATAAAATATGGTTGCATAAGTGTGCACACCCTTAAACTAATACTTTGTTGAAGCAACTTTTGATTTTATTACAGCACTCAGTCTTTTTGGGTATGAGTCTATCAGCATGGAACATTTTGACTTGGCAAGATTTGCCCACTCTTCTTTGCAAAAACACTCCAAATATGTCAGGGCATCTCCTGTGCACAGCCCTCTTCAGATCACCCCACAGATTTTCAATTGGATTCAGGTCTGGGCTCTGGCTGGGCCATTCCAAAACATTGATCTTCTTCTGGTGAAGCCATTCCTTTGTTGATTTGGATGCATGCTTTGGGTCGTTGTCATGCTGAAAGATGAAGTTCCTCTTCATGTTCAGTTTTCTAGCAGAAGCCTGAAGGTTTTGTGACAATATTGACTGGTATTTGGAACTGTTCATAATTCCCTCTAGCTTAACTAAGGCATCAGTTCCAGCTGAAGAAAAACAGCCCCAAAGCATGATGCTGCCACCACCATGCTTCTCTGTGGGTATGGTGTTCTTTTGGTGATGTGCAGTGTTGTTTTTACGCCAAACATATCCGGCTAGATTACGAGTTTTGCGTTATACTAACCTGATAATGCTGCTTTTTCACTACCGCTGGTATTAAGAGTCTTGCAGATTTAGGGGCACCGCACACTTTTTTGGCCTTACCGCAAATCAATTTACGCAATTTGCGTATAGTGTTTTTAATGGGACTTCCATAGTGCTGGTATAACAAGCTTGTCCTGGAAGGCCAAAAAGTGAGCGGTACATGCTACCCCGTAAAGATTTATACCGCATTTTAAAGTCAGTATTTATGAGTTTTACACTACAAAGCCGTAGCATAAAACTCATAACTAAAGTGCTAAAAAGTACACTAACACCCATAAACTACCTATTAACCCCTAAACTGAGGCCCTCCCGTATCGCAAACACTAAAATAAAATTATTAACCCCTAATCTGCCGCTCCGGACATCACCGCCACTATAATAAACATATTAACCCCTAAACCTCCGCACTCCCGCCTCGCAAACACTAGTTAAATATTATTAACCCCTAATCTGCTGTCCCTAACATCGCCTCCACCTACCTACATTTATTAACCCCTAATCTGCTGCCCCCAACTTCGCCCCCACTATATTAAATTTATTAACCCCTAAATCTAAGTCTAACCCTAACACCCCCTAACTTAAATATAATTAAAATAAATCTAAATAAAATCTACTATTAATAACTAAATAATTCCTATTTAAAACTAAATACTTACCTATAAAATAAACCCTAAACTAGCTACAATATAACTAATAGTTACATTGTAGCTAGCTTAGGGTTTATTTTTATTATACAGGCAAGCTTGTATTTATTTTAACTAGGTAGAATAGTTACTAAATAGTTATTAACTATTTACTAACTACCTAGCTAAAATAAATACAAATAAAACCTAACCTACACTACAATTAAATAAATTACCTAAATTAAATACAATTAAATAAATTAAATACAATTAGCTAAATTAGAAAAAAAACAAACACTAAATTACAGAAATAAAAAAAAAAATTACAAGATATTTAAACTAATTACACCTAATCTAATAGCCCTATCAAAATAAAAAAAGCCCCCCCCCCAAAAAAAAAACCTAGCCTAAACTAAACTACCAATAGGCTAGCCCTTAAAAGGGCCTTTTGCGAGGCATTGCCCCAAAGAAATCAGCTCTTTTACCTTTAAAAATAAATACAAACAACCCCCCAACAGTAAAACCCACCACCCACACAACCAACCCCCCAAATAAAACCCTAACTTAAAAAAACCTAAGCTCCCCATTGTCCTGAAAAGGGCATTTGGATGGGCATTGCCCTTAAAAGGGCATTTAGCTCTATTGCTGCCCAAAGCCCTAACCTAAAAATAAAACCCACCCAATACACCCTTAAAAAACCCTAACACTAACCCCCGAAGACCCACTTAACGGGAGAAGTCTTCATCCAAGCGGCAAGATGTCCTCAATGAAGCCGGCAGAAGTGGTCCTTTCGCTCACTTCTTGCCTTTTAACGCCGGGTTTGTAAAAACCTGTAATACCAGCGCTATAGGAAAGTGAGCGGTGAGAATAAAGTGCAAGTTAGTACCGCACCTCTCATAACGCAAAACTCGGAATCTAGCCTATCTTTTGGAATTATGGCCAAAATGTTCAACCTTGGTTTCATCAGACCATAACACCTTTTCCCACATGCTTTTGGGAGACTTCAGATGTGATTTTGCTAAATTTAGCCTGGCTTGGATGTTTTTCTTCGTAGGAAAAGACTTTCGTCTTGCCACTCTACCCCATAGCCCAGACATATGAAGAATATGTGAGATTGTTGTCACATGTACCGCACAGCCAGTACTTGCCAGATATTCCTGCAGCCTCTTTAATGTTGCTGTAGGCCTCTTGGTAGCCTCCCAGACCAGTTTTCTTCTCGTCTTTTCATCAATTTTGGAGGGACGTCCAGTTCTTGGTAATTCCACTGTTGTGCCATATTTTCTCCACTTGATGATGACTGTCTTCACTGTGTCTTGCAAATTCTTTTGTACCCTTCTCCTGACTGATACCTTTTAACAATGAGATCCCTCTGATGCTTTGGAAGCTCTCTGTGGACCATGACTTTTGCTGTGGGATGCGACTAAGAACATTTCAGGAAAGACCAACTAGTGCAGCTGAACTTTATTTGGGGTTAATCAGAGGCACTTTAAATGATGGCAGGTGTATGCTGACTCCTATTTAACATGATTTTGAATGTGATTGCTTAATTCTGAACACAGCTACATCCCCAGTTATACACTTATGCAACCACATTATTTTATTTTTTTTTTGTTTTCTTCCCTCCACCTAAAATATTTAAGTTTGTTTTTCAATTGAAGTGTACAGTTTATAGGTCATATTAAAGGTGGAAAAAGTTCTGAAATGATTTATCTTTGTCTCATTTTTTTACATCACAAAAAACCTGACATTTTAACAGGGGTGTGTAGACTTTTTATATCCACTATGTATGTGTGTGTGTGTATATATATATATATATATATATATATAAACACCTTGTCATACACCATATCTCTTTTAACCCTTTTAAAACAAGCAACCCATAACTTTCGACTTGTGATATCAGTGCTTTTAAGTGAGGTTGCGATATCCACTGAAAGTAATGGGTGCGCTAAAGCGATGTCAGCTGTGCTAAACCTTTTCTGGTAAATTTTACCATTGGCTTGTAATATCAATTTGCATGCTAATTTTAGCGTGGTCCAGCAAAACTGCCTTTTACGTCCTATGCTAGCATTAGTATGCCACTTAACCCCTTAGTGACCAGAGCACTTTTCCATTTTCTGTCCGTTTGGGACCAAGGCTATTTTTACATTTTTGCGGTGTTTGTGTTTAGCTGTAATTTTCTTCTTACTCATTTACTGTACCCACATATATTATATACCGTTTTTCTCGCCATTAAATGGACTTTCTAAAGATACCATTATTTTCATCATATCTTATAATTTACTATAAAAAAAATGATAAAATATGAGGAAAAATGGAAAAAAAACACACTTTTTCTAACTTTGACCCCCAAAATCTGTTACATATCTAAAACCACCAAAAAACACCCATGCTAAATAGTTTCTAAATTTTGTCCTGAGTTTAGAAATACCCAATGTTTACATGTTCTTTGCTTTTTTTGCAAGTTATAGGGCCATAAATATAAGTAGCACTTTGCTATTTCCAAACCATTTTTTTCCAAAATTAGCGCTAGTTACATTAGAACACTGATATCTTTCAGGAATCCCTGAATATCCCTTGACATGTATATATTTTTTTTTTGTAGACATCCCAAAGTATTGATCTAGGCCAATTTTGGTATATTTCATACCACCATTTCACCGCCAAATGCGATCAAATACAAAAAATTGTTCACTTTTTCACAAATTTTTTCACAAACTTTAGGTTTCTCACTGAAATCATTTACAAACAGCTTGTGCAATTATGGCATAAATGGTTGTAAATTCTTCTCTGGGATCCCCTTTGTTCAGAAATAGCACACATATATGGCTTTGGCGTTGCTTTTTGGTAATTAGAAGGCCGCTAAATGCCACTGCGCACCACAAGTGTATCATGCCCAGCAGTTAAGGGGTTAATTAGGGAGCTTTTAGGGAGCTTGTAGGGTTAATTTTAGCTTTAGTGTAGTGTAGTAGACAACCCCAAGTATTGATCTAGGCACATTTTGGTATATTTCATGCCACCATTTCACCGCCAAATGCGATCAAATTAAAAAAAACGTAAAATTTTTCACAATTTTAGGTTTCTCACTGAAATCATTTACAAACAGCTTGTGCAATTATGGCACAAATGGTTGTAAATGCTTGTCTGGGATCCCCTTTGTTCAGAAATAGCAGACATATATGACTTTGGCGTTGCTTTCTGGTAATTAGAAGGCCACTAAATCCTGTTGCGCCTCACACGTGTATTATGGCTAGCAGTGAAAGGGTTAATTAGGGAGTTTGTAGTGAGCTTGCAGGGTTAATTTTAGCTTTAGTGTAGAGATCAGCCTCCCATCTGACACATCCCACCCCCTGATCCCTCCCAAACAGCTCCCTTCCCTCCCCCACCCCACAATTGTCCCCGCCATCTTAAGTACTGGCAGAAAGTCTGCCAGTACTAAAATAAAAGGGTTTTTAAAAAAAAATGAATTTTTTTTTTAGCATATTTACATATGCTACTGTGTAGGATCCCCCCCTTAGCCCCCAACCTCCCTGATCCCCCCCAAAACCGCTCTCTAACCCTCCCCTCTGCCTTATTGGGGGCCATCTTGGGTACTGGCAGCTGTCTGCCAGTACCCAGTTTACAATAAAAAAATGCTTTTTTTTTTTTTTTTGTTTTTTTTGTTTTTTTTCTGTAGTGTAGCTTCCCCCCCCCCCCACCCCCCACAGACTAACCCCCACCACCTTGCTTATTGTTTGACATTTTTGTTTGACATTTTTGATATATTTTTTATTTCCCATTTTCTGTAGTGTAGCGGTTCCCACCCGCTCCCTCCCCGTGCACGCGCCTGCCCCCACCCTCCCGTGCACGCGCGCGCGCCCGTGCGCGCCCCCAGCCACCCCCGCCCACGATCCCGCCCCCCTTCACATCCACATGGCCATCGATGGCCGCCACCCCGCCTCCCGGTCCGGCTCCCACCCACCAACGCAGGTAGCCACCGATCTCCGGTGCAGAGAGGGCCACAGAGTGGCTCTCTCTGCACCGGATTACTTAAAAACGTTATTGCAGGATGCCTCCATATCGAGGCATCACTGCAATAACCGGAAAGCAGCTGGAAGCGAGCAGGATCGCTTCCAGCTGCTTTCCACACTGAGGACGTGCAGGGTACGTTCTCAGGCATTAACTGCCTTTTTTCTGAGGACGTACCCTGCACGTCCTCAGTCGTTAAGGGGTTAATCTTGGCCTATGTTTTGTGCAGTTAGAGGTCTCTAGTTTGTGGTCAAGTTTTCCCTTATAGCTCCTGTGAATAATTTCTAAAATGCAGGAAAGTGCCCAAGTGTACGAGGAGTGCTTTTAATGGCACTAAGTAATACAGTGCAATCTGTATAGTTCCTACTTAACCCCTTAATGACATGTCGTACAGGGTACGTCACACACAAACTGGTCTTTAAAGACCAGCGATGTACCCTGTACATTGTTAGGGTTTTAACTGCAATACCTTTTTTCCAAGACCGATCCAGAGAGAGCCACTCTGTGGCCCTCTCTGCATCGGCCAGCAATGGTGCCGATCGTTGGTGGGTGGGAGCAGCTGCAGGGAGGAGGGTGGGCGGCCCATTGCTACCCGGCATCCGGTTCCTGTATGTCTAATGTGCACGCCGGGGTGCCAGGAGCATGCGGGGGGCCTGCAGGAGGCGCGCACGTGCATGCACATGTGTGCTCGTGCAGCAACCACTGCCACCAATGTAATTGAATGGGAAGGAGAGGGAGGGAGGGGGGGGAAATAATTATCAAAGGATCTGGGAGAGGGAGGGGGTATTGAGGGGGGGCAGCTACACTACAGAAAAATGCAAATTTTATAAAAAAAAAAACAAAAAAACTTTTTTTTGTGAGGCAAACTGGGTACTGGCAGACAGCTGACAGTACCCAAGATGGCAGCAAATAGGTAAGGGGGGGGTTAGAGAGCTGTTTGGGGGGGTCATGGAGGTTGGGGGCTAAGAGGTAAGAGGGGGGGTCCATCACAGCTGAACAGATATTTTTAAAAAAAAAAAGTCTTATGTTAGTACTGGCAGACTTTCTGTCAGTACTTAAGATGGCGCAGACAGCCAGGGCCGCCACTAGAAATTTTGGGGCCCCTGACTTGACCATTGATCAGGCCCCCCCCCCCCTTTGGCATGTGCAATTTTTGACAAAGTGACTAAAACGTATATGCACTTTATTCTTAGGTGTCTATTTAAACTTGGAAATGTTGTAAAGGTAGTAACATACAAACACACAGACACACTCATACACTGAAACACATACACACACTTGCACATAAGGATACACATATAGACACTCTAGCAGACATGCAAAGAAACACACAAACACACTCAGACACAGACACCCAAACAGACACTCAGCACTTGATTACATTGATCTGACAAGTAATTAGGTAGACTACAGTTTTGTAAAAAAAAAAAAAAGGAGATTTAGAAAACAAAATATGGAGTTCTAATTATCTTTTTGTAAAGGAAGATGCCAACTAAATGATGACAACAGCATGCAGTGGCTGAAAGGAAGGGCCCTGAACTGCCTAAATAATTTAAAGGTTAAATGGTGGATTGGTGACTTCCATAAAGGTCTCATTAGTCTCAAAGTCTGTAGAAAGATGTGAATAATCAGTAGTAAGGTCAAAATGTCCTAAAAAGGAACAGACAATGGACACACACGTACACACACAAACTCAAACTTGCACATTCACCCAAGGGAACACCGGCAGAGACAGCCTCAGAAAACACACAAAGACATACATACACACACACACACACAGAGAGACACCCACAGAAATCACACAAAGACATCCACACACAGAGAGACAACCACATAAAACACAGAAAGACATACATACACACACCCTCACTGAGACATCCACAGAAAACACACACAGACATACACACACCGTCACAGAGACACCCACAGAAAACACACACCCTCACAGAGACATCCACAGAAAACACAGACATACACATCCACCCTCACAGAGGCATCCAGAGAAAATACACAAAGGCAAACATACCACACACCCTCACAGAGACACCCATAGAAAAAGCTCAAAGACATATGCACACACCCTCACAGACATCCACAGAAAATGCACAAAGACATACACACCCACCCTCACAGAGAGACCCACAGAAAAAAATACATACACACTCATAGAGACACAAACCAAAGCACAAAGACATAAAGACAGACACCCACAGAAACACTCACAGGAGGAAACATGTATGCACCTTGCGTCCCCTGAATCAACAGTCTGTGACATGCATGATAAAAAAAATTGCAGAAATTAAGAGATCACTTTTTAAAGAATCATATTTGTAAATGTGTAAACAAAAATAATTCTGTGAATTCAAAATTGTACATTAATGATCTGGGTAGATGGCTAGATGAAGAAAAGTACTTTTAAAAGGTTGACATATGTTTGTTTGTTTTTCCTCATTTTCCCCAACCAAGAGCACCACTTCATATATAGTGTACAAATGTTCACATCTGTCAGCTGTACTTATGGATTTTGAAAATGCTGTACTCTATATGGTCTTGGTGGAACCATAAGCTGTGGTACTCATACCATTAGATCTGGTTAAATGCAGGATTTAGGCTTGTTGGTATGTATTTCAAAATTAAGTCAGCTGTAGTGTAAACTGAACAGTTTTAAGTTAACCTGTCTCATTTCAAACACTGAGCAATCTTAGTCGAGAGTATAACATTTTATGCAGATGTAAAAATCTTAGATAAAATGCCTCCTTGCATCTGGAAAGTCCTTGCATAAAGGGGAAGTAAACTGGAATGTTATATATATATATATATATATATACACATATATATATATATATATATATATATATATATATATATATATATATATATATATATATATATAAAATGCATATCTGCCAAAAGGGCACCTACCATTTGTGTATTGAGGAGGAAACATTTCTGCATGGTTTTAAATATAGAATTTCTACAGCATTGTCAAATAATCATAAATACACTACTGCTAAAAAAAAAATGTTTTTATGGACCCCTGGCCCCACCATACAACTACTACCACACTGAAGTTACAATCTGAAATTGCACAAAGAAATAAAAAACATTTGCTAAGTAAGTCCTACCTCCTCTGCAAATGAAAGTGATCTGCTGTCTTACTCAGGCACACACTGTACAAACAAAGTGCCAAGTCTGTCTCACACTGTGCATAGTGGTTTAGTGCACACTCAGAAATCCTCTCAAATGCTAATACTTTACTCCTTGTAATAACATTTTCCATGCTAAATTAGCACTCTGCTGTAGTACCCACTGGTGGCTGCCAAAATTTAAAAAAAAAAAAAAAAAAAAAATTTTTTTTTTAGTTCTTGCCTCATGGGGCCCCCCTGGCCCATTGGGCCCCTGACAGGAGTCACCCCCTGATGGCAGCCCTGCAGACAGCTGTGGGGTGGGGGAGGGAAGATAGATGTTTGGGAGGGATCAGGGGTGGGATGTGTCAGGTGGGAGGCTGATCTCTACACTAAAGCTAAAATTAACCCTTCAAGCTACCTAATTAACCCCGTCACTGCTGAGAATACTATAAGTGTGGTGCACAGCAGCATTTATTAGCCTTCTAATTACCAAAAAGCAATGCTAAAGCCATATATGTCTGCTATTTCTGAACAAAGGGGTTCCCAGAGAAGCATTTCCAACTATTTGTGCCATAATTGCACAAGCTGTTTGTAAATCATTTCAGTGAGAAACCTAAAGTTAGTGAAAAAGTGAACTTTTTTTTTATTTTTTATTTTATCGCTTTTGGCAGTGAAATGGTGGCATGAAATATACCAAAATTGGCCTAGATCAATACTTTGGAGTGTCTACTAAAAATATATATACATGTGAAGGGTTATTCAGGGATTCCTGACGGATATCAGTGTTAAAATGTAACATGCAAATTTTGAAAAAAAATAGTTTGGAAATAGCAAAGTGCTACTTGTTTTTATTGCCCTATAACTTGCAAAGAACATGTAAACACTGGGTATTTCTAAACTCAGGACAAAATGTAGAAACTATTTAGCATGGTTGTTTTTCGGTGGTTGTAGATGTGTAACAGATTTTGGGGGTCTAAGTTAGAAAAAGTGTGTTTTATTAAATTTTTTCCTACATATTTTATAAAACATTTTTATAGTAAATTATGATATAATGATATTGTTAGAAATTCCATTTAATGGCAGGAAAAACAGTATATAATATGTGTGGGTACAGTAAATGAGTAAGAGGAAAATTACAGCTAAACACAAACACCGCAGAAATGTAAAAATTGCCCTGGTCCTTAAGGGTAAGAAATTGAAAAATGGCCTTGTCCTTAAGGGGTTAAAAACCTGTGGAAATCTGAGTGAAATTGTATGGAATATGACTTACCATCCAAGGCGGTCATAACACAGGTGACTTGGTAAAGAGTGGTGGCTGACGCTGCACCCCCTTTGCAACCAGCAAACTTTGGGTTTTCTCTAGGGGAGCAAAGTGCTGACCTCCAATCTGCACTAGCAATCGCCCCATTGCCACAGTTGTTTTGTTCTTTTGGTCTGTTCTGCCTTTTGGTTTCTCCTACCTTAGCTCCTTCCTACATGTCTTATACTGTGCTACAGAAACAAACTGCAAATTTGAAAGAATTCCTTGTGGTCATTATTAACGAGTATGTCATCCTTTTCAAGCTAGGGATCATCCGAATCTTAGCATTCCTAAGTAAAATATTGTGATTAAAGCTAAGTCAACAGAATATTTACCCGACAGTAAAGTATGGAAAATTGAAACATGGACTTGTATGATAAGTCTTATATGACACAAGAGACACAAATATATATATATATATATATATTTTTTTTTTTTTTTTTTTCCAGCAAATCTAAACCTATGTTTCTACAACACAACAGTATAAATGTGTTATAGTAAGAAATAGTTAAATACCTTGACAAGAGAAAAAAAAAAAAAAAAGATTCAGTCTTATGAAATGTTTAATTCAATTTATTTGTGATAACAGTACAAAATGTTTTACTATTAGTATTCCCTCACAGGCTGGCCTTTTTTTTTTTTTTTTTAAACAAAACAAAATTATTTGTGCAACTTTGAACCTTTTAAATGATTGCATGAAAACTGATCTAAAGCTTTTTTTAAATTTATACTAGTTATTATTGTGCTTTTCATATATTAGGATTTTGCTCTAAGTTGTTAAAGCTGTAAAAACTACCATGCATTAAAAATGAATGACAGAATATTCTCAAGCTGATTTTAGATCTTTCCTTGTAGTTTCAAAAATATGATATGAAGTGGGACAGCACCTTTAAAAGTAAAAAAAAACAACAACAAAAAAACGGCAATTTTATATTTTTTCATTCTCACAGCAGGGGTCAATGGGCATGCAAGCCTGAAGATATGGTTCCAACTGCTGCCTGCTGAGACTCAGAACAATGTTAAGAAAAAAATGTACAATCCTCACATTGTCATTCCTGTGATGTTAGATTAGGATGCTCAGAATTTTGGATACTACGAAGGCAACAACAGCTTATAAGAGGGAATGCAGTATCTGCATAACCTTATTGTGGCCATATATTACTGACTTGTTTTCTTGGTATTTTTATCACAACTAATAATTTTAGAAAACTACTTACATAAAAGAAGTTATTGAATGATACCATGACTTCACATAATCACAGTTTACTTTCAACTCTGGTAACTTGTGCTTACAAGATAATAGTGCTCGAGTGGCAAAAATTGTACTACAAGGGCACAAATAGTGTTTATATATATATATATATATATATATATATATATATATATATATATATATATATATATAAAATTTACACTATACATCTCTCACAAAATAGCACTACACTTGTAATCTAGGCCAGGGTTCTTCAAACCACGGGTCGGGACCCATTACTGGGTCTCAACCCCATATTTACTGAGTAATGGCTTGTGTGTGTGTTGCAGAGTGTGTGTGCTGTGTGTTGTAGGAAAGTGTGTGTGTGGTAAGAGTGTGTGTTTATGGTGTTTTTGTTTTGTTTTGTGAAAGGGGAAAATGACAGTGAGTGATGTGTGTTGTTTGAGAGTGTGTGTTGTATGAGTGTTTGTGTGGTGTGTGTGTTGTATGAAAGTGTGAGTGTGTGCTATTTCCTTCTACAACACTTTCAAGTTTGGCTAAAATCAGATTTCTTAGAGGTGAATATGTTTGTATATTTACGTCACCCAAAACGCCAATTTTAGAAAGATTTATTAAAGACTGTTGTCAAATTACTGATAGAATAATTCCACTGAGTATTATCAGACTAACTCTACTAATATCAAAAAGTGTTCAAAATAATTAAATCGTTCCCAATCATTCATACATTAAAGTTTATTAAATTAACTAAGGAACTCACACTCATTCAGTAGCAAAGGCTGTGAATTAAAACCACTTGAACTCTGTGGTTTGCGTAATAGCTATTAGATATATCAGTCCACTATTCAATATCCCCAATCCGTTTTTGAATTAGAATTAACTAAGCCCTTACAATCCGAGGGCTGTATTAATATTAATATATGATAATAAAGGATTGGAGGACATAAATTAAACCACTTCTTAATCTATTTTCCACAAGAGTAAGCACATTAAAAACAAAACAACAGGAGAGACTAAGCTGCCCCTGCCGGACCCCTGACGCGCGTTTCACAAACGCTTCCTCAGAGGGGGTGCGGGCCGCTGCTACTCGGCGTCTTATTAAATTGCAATGCCCACCACTCATACCGGACTGGTTAAACGAATGGGAGTTGTCTCCCTATGATTAGCTGAATATCCTATCCATCAAAGCATCAGCATCTTACGTATAAGGAACTCGAGATTAGACAGTGGGTGTGATTCTGGTCATCGCTTAGTCATAGCGGTAGGACCAATCCACAGCAGGGTTGTCATTCCTATACGGGGCGTGAAAGTTAGAGCTAATGTGATTGGACGATCAAGTGTCTCAGCACTATTTGTAAATATCGAGATTCACGAATTATAAATTCATCTGTAAATCTCTTTACACATCTACAATAAGTAATTTTCGAGACTATTGTTTTTTACCCGCTCTGAAACGGATTGATAACAGGGTATATTAATGCAAAATGTGATATAAGACATGCAGACAATTCCTACCCTTATTACACATAAACGGCTCTAATGATCCACAATTAAAGCTTACTATAATATACAAACTGGTTATTCAGAGGTTTGCGATGTTTGTTGTTACTTTATCTTATATTCATTCACAGTAGATAATCACTGTTATATTGTTATTTATTATAAGGGTCTCAAATGTGCTCTTAAGACAGATATCAGTATATTAAGTTTACATTGGGTGTTTGTACTGCATGATTTTTTATATTGCATTGTAAAGTTTATTCCTCCTATCTTAGAGGTTAGTGTTAATGCACATACTGTCAACATAATATTTGCTTTTTTGCAAAAGGTCTTAGCTACAACTGCGTGTTAGAGTACCTATGTTGTTACAAAAATATCTGTTGAACCAAAAATCATGACTGCAAATCCTATTTACTAGATTAGCTAATAGAGGAAGGGGTATGATATGAGTAAGAAATTTTATTAATTTACAGGAATTCAATATATTATCCTTATATTATGAGGACAGATAATATACCTAGATAAATAAAGATAAGAGATATAAGTGAAATATGAATATTTATATTTATCTTAGCAGTGGCAGTATTTGGAACTTGATACTAATGTGTACAAAGGAGAATTTTTGTGTATAGTGGAGAGATTCTGTCTCTTTGTGATAAGTGCAAAAAATAAAAAAATAAAAAATAAAAAAATAAAAAAATAAAAAAATAAAAAAATATGAGGAATAAAAAGGGAAATAAACAACAATAGACCCAAAAATCTATTACTAGTGCAAAAGTCTTGTGGTAAGTGTGATTTATTTATAAAGTAACCTAATTGCGTTACTTTCATATATGATGGGGTTAATAGAAACCCATTATAATAGTGAAAAAATGGTATATAATTAATATATTAATTTTATAAGGAATATCTGTTTCGAGTATCCTTACGTGGTGGTTATCACTTTTATTAGGAGCATCTTATTAGAGTTTCCTTGTGAGGTAACTGTAACTTTTACCCAGGTGTAAAGTGCTTTATAAATATAATTTAATACTAAATAGTGAAATGGTGCAAAGAAGCATGTTCGTTCAATTCCTTATTTGCATCGAGGTATTGTAACTTGTATTTATTATTACACATGATGTTATATATTGATTTATGATATTTTTTAATTAATTTTATTACTTGATCATGCCTTATTATATTGACTGTAATTCCTGATGTCTTGCAGAGAATGGTTCACAGATAAACAAAGTAATTGTTGTAGTCATTCATTCCATTCGGTTTGACAGTATTTAGTAAGTAAATCCACTTGCATTCCATTTTCAGCAATATTTTTTCTATATCGCCTCCTCGGATGCCGAGAGATGCTTTTTGGATTACTGTGAATTTCAAATCTTTGGAAGAGCTCTTATGATATAATAAAAAATGTTTGGCAACTGAGGTTATTTTTTTGCCCTTTTTCAGATCCCGTTCAGCTGTTTTAATATTATAGCAGTGTTCCAAGATTCTTGTTTTTACCTCTCTGGTAGTCATGCCAACATAAAACATTTGGCACGAACAGTGTAGTGCATAAACCACTCCAATGGTAGTGCATGAGAAATGACAGGGTATCTTATGTACTCTGCCAGTTTTATCAGTTAGAGATTTGACTTTCCACACATATTGGCACGCTGAACAGGTGCCACAAGGATACATGCCTGGGTCCCTATGTTGTTTTTTTGCAGATCTTACAAAATGACTCGATACCAATTTATCCCTTAGGTTATTGGGTCTTTTGTATCCTAAGGATACTCTCTCTCCAATGAGGGGTTTTAAGGTTTCATCATTTTGTAGAATTTGCCAATGATCATTTATGATTTTTGTCACATGTCTCATCTGGGGATTATATGTAGTTATTAATCTAGGATGAGATTCGGTTTTTGTTTTATCCTTGGGTACTAGTAATTCATCCCTGCAAACTTTAAGCGCTTTGTATTTTGCTCTTTTTACACACTTTTTACTATATCCTCGCGATATTAGCCTTTGTGACAGTGCAACACTCTCTGCCATATAAATCTCTTTATTTGTGCAATTACGGCGGAGTCTCAAAAACTCACCATATGGGATCGCTCTAAGAGTATTGGGTGAGTGGGCACTCGAATGGTGTAAGAAAGTATTGGTTGCTGTCTCCTTTCTGTAGATTGTAGTATTTATAAGGCCTTCGCTATTTTTGAATATTTTCAAGTCTAAGAAACATATCTCTTGCTGACTAGCAGAATATGTCAGTTTTATATTTAAATCATTTTCATTGAGTTTTTGCATGAATAGTTGTAAATCATCAAAAGTACCCTCCCAGATGAACAGCACATCGTCTATATACCGTACCCACAGTGGTATACATTCTGTATATGTTTGTAAATGATCAGAGAATACACGAAAGCGTTCCCAAAAACCAAGAAACAAATTTGCATACGTAGGTGCACATGCAGTGCCCATTGCGGTACCCTGTGTTTGGAGATAGTACCTATCATTAAATGTGAAGAAGTTATGTGTTAGAATGAAATGTAACAACTGAACTATGAAGGCATTGTGTGCTTCATTTTCTAGACTGTTAGACGCTAGGAAGTATTTGATGGCTTCTATGCCATCACTGTGCCTGATGTTAGTATAAAGTGACTCCACATCTGCTGTAACTAACCACATATTGTCTGTTAGTTCAATATCTTTTACCATTTGTAATACTTCCATGGTGTCACGGACATATGATGGTAATGTGGTTAGATATTCCCTTAGTCTAAGGTCTATAAATTTGCTGGCATTTTCAGTTAAATTATCATTTCCAGACATGATAGGTCTGCCAGGAGGTATTGCAGGGTTTTTGTGCACTTTCGGTAGAAAATACAGGGTGGCAATCTTAGGGTTCTCTTTTGTCAAAAACTTCTTCTCAGAATTGGAGAGTATATTGTTCTCCCATGCATCCTTAATTATTCGGTTATACTGTATGAGGTAAGAGCTTTGGGGATTGAATATTAGTTGTTTATAGCAAGAATTATTAGATAGTTGTTTTGTGGCTTCATCTATATACATCTGTTGTGGCCATAAGACCACATTCCCACCCTTGTCTGATGGTTTAATCAGGATATCTTGCCATGATTCAATCTCCCTCAAAGCTTGCATTTCAAGACTGCTCAAATTGTTATTAACATTATATATAGGTATCTGTTCAATTTTCTGGCAAACCATTTTACAAAAAACTTGTATTTCAGGTGATAAAGATAAGGATGGAGTATATGTAGACTTAGGTTTAACATTTGACTTCCAGACTTGTGGTGTCGGTGTCAAATTCTCATTATCCATGTCAGTACTGCTTTCTGATAATTCACATAATAAATCAGCTGTAACTAAATCATCTGCATGATTAATAATTAATAATTAAGGATGCATGGGAGAACAATATACTCTCCAATTCTGAGAAGAAGTTTTTGACAAAAGAGAACCCTAAGATTGCCACCCTGTATTTTCTACCGAAAGTGCACAAAAACCCTGCAATACCTCCTGGCAGACCTATCATGTCTGGAAATGATAATTTAACTGAAAATGCCAGCAAATTTATAGACCTTAGACTAAGGGAATATCTAACCACATTACCATCATATGTCCGTGACACCATGGAAGTATTACAAATGGTAAAAGATATTGAACTAACAGACAATATGTGGTTAGTTACAGCAGATGTGGAGTCACTTTATACTAACATCAGGCACAGTGATGGCATAGAAGCCATCAAATACTTCCTAGCGTCTAACAGTCTAGAAAATGAAGCACACAATGCCTTCATAGTTCAGTTGTTACATTTCATTCTAACACATAACTTCTTCACATTTAATGATAGGTACTATCTCCAAACACAGGGTACCGCAATGGGCACTGCATGTGCACCTACGTATGCAAATTTGTTTCTTGGTTTTTGGGAACGCTTTCGTGTATTCTCTGATCATTTACAAACATATACAGAATGTATACCACTGTGGGTACGGTATATAGACGATGTGCTGTTCATCTGGGAGGGTACTTTTGATGATTTACAACTATTCATGCAAAAACTCAATGAAAATGATTTAAATATAAAACTGACATATTCTGCTAGTCAGCAGGAGATATGTTTCTTAGACTTGAAAATATTCAAAAATAGCGAAGGCCTTATAAATACTACAATCTACAGAAAGGAGACAGCAACCAATACTCTCTTACACCATTCGAGTGCCCACTCACCCAATACTCTTAGAGCGATCCCATATGGTGAGTTTTTGAGACTCCGCCGTATTTGCACAAATAAAGAGATTTATATGGCAGAGAGTGTTGCACTGTCACAAAGGCTAATATCGCGAGGATATAGTAAAAAGTCTGTAAAAAGAGCAAAATACAAAGCGCTTAAAGTTTGCAGGGATGAATTACTAGTACCCAAGGATAAAACAAAAACCGAATCTCATCCTAGATTAATAACTACATATAATCCCCAGATGAGACATGTGACAAAAATCATAAATGATCATTGGCAAATTCTACAAAATGATGAAACCTTAAAACCCCTCATTGGAGAGAGAGTATCCTTAGGATACAAAAGACCCAATAACCTAAGGGATAAATTGGTATCGAGTCATTTTGTAAGATCTGCAAAAAAACAACATAGGGACCCAGGCATGTATCCTTGTGGCACCTGTTCAGCGTGCCAATATGTGTGGAAAGTCAAATCTCTAACTGATAAAACTGGCAGAGTACATAAGATACCCTGTCATTTCTCATGCACTACCATTGGAGTGGTTTATGCACTACACTGTTCATGCCAAATGTTTTATGTTGGCATGACTACCAGAGAGGTAAAAACAAGAATCTTGGAACACTGCTATAATATTAAAACAGCTGAACGGGATCTGAAAAAGGGCAAAAAAATAACCTCAGTTGCCAAACATTTTTTATTATATCATAAGAGCTCTTCCAAAGATTTGAAATTCACAATAATCCAAAAAGCATCTCTCGGCATCCGAGGAGGCGATATAGAAAAAATATTGCTGAAAATGGAATGCAAGTGGATTTACTTACTAAATACTGTCAAACCGAATGGAATGAATGACTACAACAATTACTTTGTTTATCTGTGAACCATTCTCTGCAAGACATCAGGAATTACAGTCAATATAATAAGGCATGATCAAGTAATAAAATTAATTAAAAAATATCATAAATCAATATATAACATCATGTGTAATAATAAATACAAGTTACAATACCTCGATGCAAATAAGGAATTGAACGAACATGCTTCTTTGCACCATTTCACTATTTAGTATTAAATTATATTTATAAAGCACTTTACACCTGGGTAAAAGTTACAGTTACCTCACAAGGAGACTCTAATAAGATGCTCCTAATAAAAGTGATAACCACCACGTAAGGATACTCTAAACAGATATTCCTTATAAAATTAATATATTAATTATATACCATTTTTTCACTATTATAATGGGTTTCTATTAACCCCATCATATATGAAAGTAACGCAATTAGGTTACTTTATAAATAAATCACACTTACCACAAGACTTTTGCACTAGTAATAGATTTTTGGGTCTATTGTTGTTTATTTCCCTTTTTATTCCTCATATTTTTTTATTTTTTTATTTTTTTATTTTTTTATTTTTTATTTTTTTATTTTTTGCACTTATCACAAAGAGACAGAATCTCTCCACTATACACAAAAATTCTCCTTTGTACACATTAGTATCAAGTTCCAAATACTGCCACTGCTAAGATAAATATAAATATTCATATTTCACTTATATCTCTTATCTTTATTTATCTAGGTATATTATCTGTCCTCATAATATAAGGATAATATATTGAATTCCTGTAAATTAATAAAATTTCTTACTCATATCATACCCCTTCCTCTATTAGCTAATCTAGTAAATAGGATTTGCAGTCATGATTTTTGGTTCAACAGATATTTTTGTAACAACATAGGTACTCTAACACGCAGTTGTAGCTAAGACCTTTTGCAAAAAAGCAAATATTATGTTGACAGTATGTGCATTAACACTAACCTCTAAGATAGGAGGAATAAACTTTACAATGCAATATAAAAAATCATGCAGTACAAACACCCAATGTAAACTTAATATACTGATATCTGTCTTAAGAGCACATTTGAGACCCTTATAATAAATAACAATATAACAGTGATTATCTACTGTGAATGAATATAAGATAAAGTAACAACAAACATCGCAAACCTCTGAATAACCAGTTTGTATATTATAGTAAGCTTTAATTGTGGATCATTAGAGCCGTTTATGTGTAATAAGGGTAGGAATTGTCTGCATGTCTTATATCACATTTTGCATTAATATACCCTGTTATCAATCCGTTTCAGAGCGGGTAAAAAACAATAGTCTCGAAAATTACTTATTGTAGATGTGTAAAGAGATTTACAGATGAATTTATAATTCGTGAATCTCGATATTTACAAATAGTGCTGAGACACTTGATCGTCCAATCACATTAGCTCTAACTTTCACGCCCCGTATAGGAATGACAACCCTGCTGTGGATTGGTCCTACCGCTATGACTAAGCGATGACCAGAATCACACCCACTGTCTAATCTCGAGTTCCTTATACGTAAGATGCTGATGCTTTGATGGATAGGATATTCAGCTAATCATAGGGAGACAACTCCCATTCGTTTAACCAGTCCGGTATGAGTGGTGGGCATTGCAATTTAATAAAAGACGCAGAGTAGCAGCGGCCCGCACCCCCTCTGAGGAAGCGTTCGTGAAACGCGCGTCAGGGGTCCGGCAGGGGCAGCTTAGTCTCTCCTGTTGTTTTGTTTTTAATGTGCTTACTCTTGTGGAAAATAGATTAAGAAGTGGTTTAATTTATGTCCTCCAATCCTTTATTATCATATATTAATATTAATACAGCCCTCGGATTGTAAGGGCTTAGTTAATTCTAATTCAAAAACGGATTGGGGATATTGAATAGTGGACTGATATATCTAATAGCTATTACGCAAACCACAGAGTTCAAGTGGTTTTAATTCACAGCCTTTGCTACTGAATGAGTGTGAGTTCCTTAGTTAATTTAATAAACTTTAATGTATGAATGATTGGGAACGATTTAATTATTTTGAACACTTTTTGATATTAGTAGAGTTAGTCTGATAATACTCAGTGGAATTATTCTCTCTTTAAACTTTGTTGTACTCTCAGTTACAACTAGTTTGTCTAGTTGTTGTCAGTTGCCCTATTGAATAATCCACTCCAGGTCTCGCTGTTGTTATATACAAACTCAAATTCTAGTAATTAGAATACTATTATTACAAATTAATATAGGCTAAACCTGGTACCATTCTTATAACTCTACTCCCTTTTACTCCCCCCCCTCTTTTCCTCTAGTCAAATTACTGATGTTCATATGGTGTGAGTGTTGTAATAAAAAGTACTGCTCAGCACAGGACACAAGTACATTTATACTCCGTCTTGTTATATAAATAAACTCATAATGTATTCTGTATGTTGTGTTTTACAACTTGTAGCTTTTGGTTTTCAATACTTTTGTGTTTATTTTTTGTTTTTATTAGGGCAGCACTAAAACACATGTATAATAGGGCATAGATACACTCCTGCTATCTATATATCTTCTAACTCTCTAATCTGTAAAAAGAGACTAGATAACATCTGTGTCATCCTATACAGTGTGGGCAACCTCTGAGGTGCTGTTTGAAGCTGCAGGTTGAGAGTTTATGCAAATTGATCAATCCAGAAAGCAGACAATCTTGTTGATTTCCAGTCCAAACAATATTTGAAATTGTGCAAGCATCAAAGAGGAACCAATGATATCCCTGCATCGTTATTGGCTACAGAAGCAGTTTATCATAAAATAAAATATGTTTTTTAAGTACAAGAACATAAAAGTGCATTAAAGAGCAAATTATAGTGCTACATACAAGACAAATGCACGTTTCTTGGTTTGGTAAGTTTGGAACATAGTAAGCAGGAGTGCAACTACAGGGGTCTCAGAGGTCTTAACTGACACCAGGCTCACACTTCTGGGGGACCATCTTAGACTGCAATCAGTAGTGGCATCACCACAGAATGGCTTGATGGTGCCTGGGCTATACCTGCTCTATGTGTGTCCACACTGTGGCCTCTATTTACCAAAGTCTGGCGGACCTGATCCGACAGTGCGGATCAGGTCCGCCAGACCTCGCTGAATGCGGAGAGCAATACGCTCTCCGTATTCAGCATTGCATCAGCAGCTCCGCCCCCTGCAGACTCGCGGACAATCAGCCACCAGCACTCGATCGGGTTGATTTCCGGCGATGTCTGTCCGCCTGCTCAGAGCAGGCGGACAGGTTATGGAGCAGCAGTCTTTGTGACCGCTGCTTCATAACTGCTGTTTCTGGCGAGCCTGCAGGCTCGCCAGAAACACGGGGCATCAAGCTCCATTCGGAGCTTGATAGATAGGCCCCTGTGTGCTCCCTCTGCAAACAAAGCTTACAGTCAGGGGCGGACCTACAGGGGATGCAGAGACCACAATTGCGACTGGGCCCCTGAGGGTGGGGACCCAGCTTCAATAAAAAACGTTGACCTGCCACTGCCTGCACTGATATCATGTGGGTGTGACTAGGGATGGGCGAATATTTCTAAAAATTCAAAATTTAAAACGAATTTTTATACATTTGTTCAAATCAAATTTTGAATGTTTATATAACATTCTAACATTCTATTTTCAAATTTTCGTTTTCGAATTTTTCAATAAAATTTTAAAATATTTGTTAGAATAATAGAATGTTTAGCTATGTATTCATTCAATTTCGAAATGGTATTTCTAGTCTACAACTGTGTTTAATAAATATAGTATTCAAATTTGAATGCTACATTCAAATGTCACATTCGAATTTGAAATAGTATTTCTAGTCTAATATTGTGTTTTAAATGTAATATTCGAAAGTGACATTCGAATTCGAATGTGACATTTGAAAACTGTAAATAACATTCGAAAATCGAATTTTTAAGAATATTCGTTCTTATCAACATTCTATTATGTAAATCGAATTTCTACAATAACATTCATTCTAACATTCAAATTCGGACATAAACACATTCGCCCATCCCTAGGTGTGACATGATGCTTCACTAGTGTCTGACTACAGGGGTTAGTGTTTCTGTTTTACCCATTGGTGTTTAAGTGTGCGTGTGTATGTATGTTTGTGACTGTGTGTTTATTTATGCATGTATGTGTGTATGTGTATGTTTGTGGAACCAGCAAATTACAAACCTTGTTACTACAGCATGGGGGGGCGGGGAGTAAACAGTGTCACTATACAGTACCACTATATACAATATGGAGGGCTGGTCCATGTCACTAACTACTTTGGTCACTTTATAAAGTACTGGGGCGGGTAGGGTGAGGCCAGCCACCTCACCGGCAGATTACAGACTGTCATTAACTAACTATATATAGTACTGATGGATTAAACAGTGTCACTATATACAGTAATAGGGGGTCAGACCATCTCACAGACTGTGGGCACAGGGTACCTTCTTTTGCAGACATGTAATCTGTTAAATGTTAAAAAAAAAAAAATCACCTTTTTTTGGTGGGGGGGGGGGGGCCCTTCTTAGATTCTTGCACCTGGGCCCTGTGATTTCTAGTTATTCCTCTGCTTACAGTGTAAGGAAAGTGCATGGATTTGGTATTGAAAATATAGGGTTGAATACTGGACAACCTGTAGATAACTGGGCACAGGTTGTAGGTGGTGTCAAAATGTAAATCCTTTCCAAAGCGATACCTTAGGCCCCATACTTGACTCTGCCATACATATTTCTTTCATGTAATTGGCAAGAGTCCATGAGCTAGTGACGTATGGGATATACAATCCTACCAGGAGGGGCAAAGTTTCCCAAACCTCAAAATGTCTATAAATACACCCCTTACCACACCCACAATTCAGTTTTACAAACTTTGCCTACTATGGAGGTGGTGAAGATGCTAAGATTTCTATGTTGTTATGCGCTTCTCAGTATTTTGAAGCCCGATTCCTCTCAGAATACAGTGAATGTCAGAGGGATGTGAAGGGAGTATTACCTATTGAATGCAATGGTTTTCCTCATGGGAGATCTATTTCATAGGTTCTCTGTTATCGGTCGTAGAGATTCATCTCCTACCTCCCTTTTCAGATCGACGATATACTCTCATATTCCATTACCTTTACTGATAACTGTTTCAGTACTGGTTTGGCTATCTGCTATACGTGGATGGGTGTCTTAGTTGATGCTGAGTTCTTTCACAAGGTTGCGTCTTCAGTGACGCGAGTCTGTCATTTTCGGATGATGTTAGCGCCAAATTTTTTTTTTCTGTTAGTGTTGTGCATCATACTTGGTGCCAAATATTTAATTATTTAAAACCTCATTCCTATATGCCTCTTGCCTTTTTTCTCTATCAGAGGGCTATGCTGTTTGTATTTTTTCCCATTCCTAAACCTGTCATATAAGGAAATTGATAATTTTGCTTTATATGTTGTTTTTTTCTCTTACATTTGAAAGATGTCTCAATCTGATCCTGTCTCAGAAATCACTGATGGAACTCTGCTGCCTGATAACAGTTCTACCAAAGCTAAGTGCATTTGTTGTAAACTTGTGGAGATTTTTTCTCCAGCTGTGGTTTGTAATAGTTGTCATGATAAGCTTTTACATCTAGAGAATGTATCTATCAGTAATAGTGCTTTGCCTGTTGTTGTTCCTTCAACATCTAATGCACAAAATATACCTGTGAATTTAAAAGATTTTATTGCTGATTCTATTCAGAAGGCTCTGTCTGCCATCCCGCCTTCTAATAAACTAAAAAGGTCTTTTAAAACTTCTCATAAAATTGATTAAATTTCAAATGACCGACAACATACTGAATTATCCTCCTCTGATAAGGATCTATCTGATTCAGAAGATCCTTCCTCAGATATTGACACTGACAAATCTACTTATTTATTTAAAATAGAGTACATTTGTTCTTTGTTAAAAGAAGTGTTGATTACATTGGATATTGAGGAAACTAGTCCTCTTGATATTGAAACTAGTAAACGTTTAAATTCTGTTTATAAACCTCCTGTGGTTAGTCCAGAAGTATTTCTAGTTCCTGATGCTATTTCTGATATGATTTCTAAGGAATGGAATAGGCCTGGTACATCTTTTATTCCCTCTTCAAGGTTTAAAAAATTGTATCCTTTGCCAGCAGTTACATTGGAGTTTTGGGAAAAGATCCCCAAAGTTGATGGGGCTCTCTCTACTCTTGCTAAACATACTACTATTCCTATGGAATATAGTACTTCTTTTAAAGATCCTTTAGATAGGAAACTTGAATCTTATCTAAGAAAAGCCTATTTATATTCTGGTCATCTTCTCAGGCCTGCAATTTCTTTGGCTGATGTTCCGGATGTTGTTAGCGCCAAAAATAAATTTTCTGTTTGTGTTGTGCATCATACTTGGTGCCAAACATTTCATTATTTAAAACCTCATTCCTATATGCCTCTTGCCTTTTTTACATGGTAAATCTTTTATTCCCTCTTCAAGGTTTAAAAAATTGTATCCTTTGCCAGCAGTTACATTGGAGTTTTGGGAAAAGATCCCAAAAGTTGATGGGACTCTCTCTACTCTTGCTAAACATACTACTATTCCTATGGAATATAGAACTTCTTTTAAAGATCCTTTAGATAGGAAAGTTGAATCTTATCTAAGAAAAGCCTATTTATATTCTAGTCATCTTCTCAGGCAATTTCTTTGGCTGATGTTGCAGCTGCATCAACTTTTTGGTTGGAACATTTAGCGCAACAAGAATTGGATTCTGATTTATCTAGCATTGTTTGCTTGCTTCAACATGCTAATCATTTTATTTGTGATGCCATTTTTTATATCATCAAAATTGATGTTAAATCTATGTCTTTAGCTATTTTAGCTAGAAGAGCTTTGTGGCTTAAATCTTGGAATGCTGACATGACTTCTAAGTCTAGATTGCTATCTCTTTCTTTCCAAGGTAGTAAGTTATTTGGTTCTCAGTTGGATTCGATTATTTCAACTGCCACTGGGGGGAAGGCAGTTTTTTTTGCCTCAGGATAAAAGACCTAAGGGCAAATCTAAAGCTTCTAACTGCTTTTGTTCCTTTCGACAAATTAAGGAACATAAACCTAATCCTTCCCCCAAGGAATCTGTTTCCAATTGGAAACCTTCTTCAGTTTAGAATAAATCCAAGCCTTTTAAGAAACCAAAGCCAGACCCCAAGTCTGCATGAAGGTGCGGCCCTAATTCCAGCTCAGCTGGTAGGGGGCAGATTAAGGTTTTTCAAGGATGTTTGGACAAATTCTGTCCGAAATCAATGGATTCTGAGTATTGTCTCTCAGCGGTATCGAATAGGATTCAGAGTAAGACCTCCTGTGAGATTTTTTCTCTCACGCATACCAGCAAATCCGGTAAAGGCTCAGGCTTTCCTGAAGTGTGTTTCAGACCTGGAGCTTTCAGGGGTAATCATTCCAGTTCCATTTCAGGAACATGGTCTGGGGTTTTATTCAAATCTATTCATTGTCCCAAAAAAAGAAAATTCATTCAGACCAGTTCTGGATCTAAAAATTTTGAATCATTATGTAAAAGTACCAACTTTCAAGATGGTGACTATACGGACTATTCTGCATTTTGTTCAGCAAGGGCATTATATGTCTACAATAGACTTACAGGATGCCTTTCTTCATATTCCGATTCATCCAGATCATTATCAGTTTCTGAGATTCTCTTTTCTAGACAAGCATTACCAATTTGTCGTGCTTCCATGTGGCCTAGCTACAGCTATAAGAATCTTTTCAAAGGTTCTCGGTGCCCTACTCTCTGTAATAAGAGAGTGGGGTATTGCAGTGTTTCCTTATTTGGATGATATCTTGGTACTAGCTCAGTCTTTACATTCGGCAGAATCTCACACAAATCAACTAGTGTTGTTTCTTCTAAAACATGGTCGGAGAATCAATTTACCAAAAAGTTCTTTGATTCCTCAGACAAGGGTCACCTTTTTAGGCTTTCAGATAGATTCAGTGTCCATGACTCTGTCTCTAACAGACAAGAGACGTTTAAAATTGGTTTCAGTCTGTCAGAACCTTCAGTCTCAGTCATTTCCTTCAGTAGCTATGTGCATGGAAGTTTTAGGTCTCATGACTGCAGCATCGGATGTGATCCCCTTTGCTCATTTTCACATGAGACCTCTTCAGCTTTGTATGCTGAACCAATGGTGCAGGGATTATACAAGGATATCACAATTAATATCCTTAAATCCCAATGTTCGACTATCTCTGGCTTGGTGGTAAGATCACCATCGTATAGTTCAAGGGGCCTCTTTTGTTCATCCAACCTGGACTGTGATCACAACAGATTCGAGTCTTTCAGGTTGGGGAGCTGTTTGGAGATCTCTGAGAGCACAAGGGGTTTGGAAATCTCAAGAGGCGAGATTAACAATCAATATTTTGGAACTCCGTGCAATTTTCAGGGCTCTTCAGATTTGGCCTCTGAAAACAAACGGTTCTCTCTTCAACAGACAGACAATATCACAACTGTGGCATATGTCAATCATCAGGGTGGGACTCACAGTCCCCAAGCTATGAAAGAAGTATCTCGGACACTTGCTTGGGCGGAATCCAGCTCCTGTCTAATTTCTGCAGTTCATATCCCAGGTATAGACAATTTGGAGGCGGATTATCTCAGCCGTCAGACTTTACACCCGGGGGAGTGGTCCCTCCATCCAGATGTGTTTTCTCAGGTTGTTCAGATGTGGGATCTTGCAGAAATAGATCTGATTGGCTTCTCATCTAAACAAGAAACTTCCCAGGTACCTGTCCAGGTCCAGGGATCCTCAGGCGGAAGCAGTGGATGCGTTGACACTTCTTTGGTGATATCAACCTGCTTATATTTTCCCGCCTCTAGTTCTTCTTCCAAGAGTGATCTCCAAAATCATCATGGAGCAATTGTTTGTGTTGCTGGTGGCTCCAGCATGGCCTCACAGGTTTTGGTATGCGGATCTTGTTCGGATGTCCAGTTGCCAACCTTGGCCACTTCCATTAAGGCCGGACCTTCTGTCTCGAGGTCCGTTTTTCCATCAGGATCTCAAATCATTAAATTTAAAGGTATGGAAATTGAACGCCTAGTGCTTAGTCATAGAGGTTTCTCTGACTCAGTGATTAATACTATGTTACAGACTCGTAAATCTGTTTCTAGAAAGATTTATTATCGAGTTTGGAAGACTTATATTTCATAGTGTTCTTCTCATAAATTCTCTTGGCATTCTTTCAGAATTCCTAGAATTTTAGTTTCTTCAGGACAGGATGGTTTGGATAAGGGTTTGTCTGCAAGTTCCTTGAAGGGACAAATCTCTGCTCTTTCTGTTTTATTTCACAGAAAGATTGCTAAGCTTCCTGATTTTCACTGTTTTGTACAGGCTTTGGTTCGTATCAAGCCTGTCATTAAATCAATCTCTCCTCCTTCGAGTCTTAATTTGGTTTTGAAGGCTTTACAGGCTCCTCCTTTTGAGCCTATGCATTCTTTAGACATTAAACTACTTTCTTGGAAAGTGTTGTTCCTTTTGGCCATCTCTTCGGCTAGAAGAGTTTCTGAATTATCTGCTCTTTCTTGTGAATCTCCTTTTCTGGTTTTTCATCAGGATAAGGCGGTTTTGCGGACCTTCATTTAAATTCTTACCTAAGGTTGTGAATTTTAACAACATTAATAGAGAAATTGTTGTCCCTTTCTTGTGTCCTAATCCTAAGAATTCTTTGTAGAGATCCTTACATTCTTTGGCTGTTGTAAGAGCTTTGAAATATTATGTTGAAGCTACTAAAGATTTCAGGAAGAATTCTAGTCTATTTGTTATCTTTTCTGGTTCTAGGAAAGGTCAGAGGGCTTCTGCCATTTCCTTGGCTTTGTGCTTAAAGCTTTTGATTCTTCAAGCTTATTTGGAGTAGGGTCAAGCCCCGCCTCAGAGAATTACACCTCATTCTACTAGATCAGTCTCCACTTTGTGGGCTTTTAAGAATGAAGCTTCAGTTGATCAGATTTGCAAAGCAGCAACTTGGTCTTCTTTGCATACATTTACTAAATTCTACCGTTTTGATGTATTTGCTTCTTTGGAAGCAGTTTTTGGTAGAAAAGTTCTTCAGGCAGCTGTTTCAGTTTGATTCCGCTGCTTATGTTTTAAGTTTTTCTTTTTATTTTTGAGGATAAACTTATATTTTGGGTTGTGGATTAATTTTTTTCAGCGAAATTTGGCTGTTTTTATTTTTGTCCCTCCCTCTCTAGTGACTCTTGTGTGGAGTTCCACATCTTGGGTATTGCTATCCCATACGTCACTAGCTCATGGACTCTTGCCAATTACATGAAAGAAAACATAATTTATGTAAGAACTTACCTGATAAATTCATTTCTTTCATATTGGCAAGAGTCCATGAGGCCCATCCTTTCTATGGTGGTTATGATTTTTTTGTATAAAGCACAATTATTTCCAAATTCCTTTGTTGATGCTTTTTGCTCCTTTCTTTATCACCCCACTACTTGGCTATTCATTAAACTGAATTGTGGGTGTGGTGAGGGTGTATTTATAGGCATTTTGAGGTTTGGGAAACTTTGCCCTTCCTGGTAGGATTGTATATCCCATACGTCACTAGCTCATGGACTCTTGCCAATATGAAAGAAATGAATTTATCAGGTAAGTTCTTACATAAATTATGTTTTTTCACAACTAAGCAGTAATCTTAAGCACTCAGCTGCAAGTAAGATGTCAATCAATATTTGTACCTCTTTGCCAATATTTTACACACTAGAGTGACTTAAACTATCCCCCCCCCCCCCCCCCGTGACTGCCAGTAGCAGAAGAGATTTTACGCCGCACAATGTTTACACATACGTATGGAGTGTTAACACTTTTTAACGATAACACATAAGACACCCTCCTTGGCTGCCAGTAACATGTGGAGTAGTGTTTTTGCAGTGTCAATTTTATGGGCCATATTTGAAATTTGCAAAAGTCCTTTTATAGCTGCCACTCAGGAAACTTTAAATAAACAAACAAACAGACATTGAAGTGTCCATTGTTTTTGTATAAATTTTACTGAACAGCAAGCTAGATTACTGGACTGTTTGGACTGAATACGGGACATGGGGAAACCATATACAAATATGGTGGCAAGAACTCCAAGATGGCCAGGACTTTGTTGCCGTACAGAAAATATTAAGAACTAAAGACAAGCCAGCGAGTTCTATAAAAAATGCACAATTTGTTGTTGTGTACTTAAAATAGACGAAAACACAGAAGCTACAACACAATTACTTGTCCTACATATTTCAGCTATCATGAAAAATGTAACAAAAAATGGATAACTGAATGAATGCACCAATGAAATTTAAAGAAAATTAAAAAATGTTGAATAATTCATCAGTATTCTTTCACTTCCTTTAATTACCTTTTTTAATGTATTTATTTTTATGGAGACAAAAAAGGCAATACAGAAAGGAAATGTGAGACAAACACAATTGTCTATGAAGAATGGCAGTCTCTTCCAGCTATGTAGTCTCTATTTTATAGTGAAATTGGATCCACGGTAGTGTCCAGATGGGAATGCAGTAGACTACATGGGAACAACAATATGAAGGGAAACCACAACAAGCTTCCAAAACTAGAACAGTAGAACAGTAGAACTAATTATATTTGTATAATTAAAATCTTCTATATTATGCACAAGGTCACTTTTGGACCTCCCAAATATTAAAAGAAATTATAACAGTTAATTATAACAGATGGAAACTGAAAAAGAGAGACCATTTTAGGGTCTCATATAGATACGCAGAGGTTTCATGTGAGAGGAAAGCATAGAGAGCTATAGTAAGCTCTGATGTTATAAATATATTTGAAACCTATGACATGTCATAGAAACAAGCCTAATACTTGTAATCATAGCAATAAAGAGTAAGCAATTAAATAGTGATATTGAGGGATTCATGGTATGTGTAGAATATTAGGAGCTACAGAATGCTCCACTATTTTAGTTGGCTCTGAAAGCAGTTATATTGAAATGATTCTCAAAAATAGCCTTTAAACGTCACTGAGTTATGATTAGACTACTAGACTTATTTGGAAAGACCTTCTCATAGGGGCATGGGTCCTATACCCTGTGACAGGGGGAAATAAATTATAAAAGATAGAGAAAACTCCCAGAAGCTGCTAGCTAACAGAAAAGAACAGTCAAGCATATTAAGAGCCTGTCAAGAGCTTTAGCCACATTAAGGCTAGATTACAAGTGGAGCGGTAGTTTGTGCTCGCATTCAAGCGTTGAAGAATGAAAGACCTTTTTTTTGCGCTCGGTGATTCAAGCTCATATTATGAGTTAAATGTAAAAAGTTTGCGCTCTCGTGTTTACAAAGTCGCGGTAACAAATAGACTTCACAAACGCAGCATCGCATTTCCCTATAGACTTCAAAGGAGCCAAAAAAGTTGAAAAAACAAAAACCCACAAGTCACGCAGATATGATCGTGGTTATTTAAAAGTGCAACATACGAACACAATATTGCATATTTCATAATCCAATGTTCTGCACATACTGTAGCAGAATATGTTCTATTTATTCTTTAAGAATACATGTACTTGACTGCAAAGGGCTCCCTTGCACTTTATATGTTTACATGTGTGTACATATGTATTTACGTGCTTATATGTCTGTAAATATTCTTGAAGAGAAGCATGAGTGGCCACCGTCCCAGGCTCCAGTGTATGCATCAGGCTTCCTAGCTCTCCAAGCAGACTCTCTTCCAAACTCTGAAACAGACAATCCAGCATTAGTTGCATTTTCCTCTCCCAAGTGGCAAGGGCTACCATAATGGAAGCTTTAGGGCGTGATACCAGTCTCCATTTTAGTTATAGGTTTGTACAGGGAATTGAAGAATAAACTGGAAGTGATATAGATCTTTATGCTGTGTGCAGCTTTTTCTCCGTCCTTAAGAAAATTGTGTGATTTAAGATAGCAGTTTAACACTGGCTGCTTTACCCCGATGACCGGGGGTGGGGTGATGTTAGAAGACATGTTGTAGGCCATCACCTGAGTGTTCTACAGTCCAGATTAGGGCTATAAATGACATAACTAATGGAATGGCGGTATCAAATGTTGAAGCTGCTTTTGTTGAGGCATATGCCTGAAGAAGAAAATATCAATGCCACTAATATTTTTAAATAATCAGCGGATTATTCAGAGGATGTTAGGATCTCCTAATTTTGCGTCCAAATATGGCCACTGCTGGGACACACACCCTTTTTAAATTACCCTTAAGGGGTTAAACACTTACCTCTAGCATGATGGAGAGCTGTGCTACCCTGATCCTTCTTCTCAGGAGGTTTAGCATGGCAGATCCCAGAGCCTGAGTTAAAGGAGAAGGTACATTAAAGCAGGTCCTGGGATTCACCACCCTAAGCCTCCTATTAGCGTAGCCCGGAGTTCTGAGAAGGATCAGGGTTACCGTGGCTCTCCAGCTTGCTAGAGGTAAGTATAATGCTGCAGGGTACTTTTTCACCTGTACCAAAGGAACATTTACATTAGTTTAAAGGGACACTGAACCCAAATTTGTTCTTTTGTGATTCAGCTAGAGCATTCAATTTTACGCAACTTTCTAATTTACTCCTATTATCCAATTTTCTTCATTCTCTTGGTATCTTTATTTGAAAAGCAATAATGCAAGTTTAGAAGCCGGCCCATTTTTTGTGAACAACCTGGGTTGTTCTTGCTGATTGGTGGATACATTCACCCACCAATAAATAAGTGTTGTCCAGTACTGAACCAAAAATTGGCTGGCTCCTTAGCTTAGATGCCTTCTTTTTCAAATAAAGATAGCAAGAGAACGTAGAAAAATTGATAATAGGAGTAAATTAGAAAGTTGCTTAAAACTTTTTTTGCAGCTGCTCAAGTCTATGACTAATACTATTAGGAGTTTGTTGCGATATGGAAATGTCACTTTTGAAAATGAGGAAGCCTGCAACAACCTTTGCCTAGGGCCCAGTGAGATCTAGTTATGTCCCTGGTACTAGGTCAAATGTGGCTGAAAATGTGTGAAAGGCTATCCAAAACCAATCAGTTTATCAGTAAGCAACACAAACTGAATAATCAAACTCATATTTCCATTGCTTGTTTACATGAGCAGTGTTATTAAGTACATGAAAAAACTATAGAATACAATAATTTTAATGATAAAGTATAAAAAAAGAAATGTGATAGATCACATTTTCAAATTGCATTGTTCATATTGTTTAACTTCATGTTCTGTAATTTAACAGATTTACATGAAGGTGAAACTAAGTACAGGTGGTCCTTGGTTTACGCCGGTTCAATTTGTGCCGTTTCAGAATAACAACCTTTTTTTCAGTCATGTGACTGTTATTGAAAATCATTGAAAAGCTGTGCACTAATTAAAAAAGCCAGTAGGTGGAGCTGTCCGCTTGTGTTGCAGCAAAGTTATGCAATTTAGCAGACTGAAATTAATCTGTGTACACAGAACAGACTTTAGCTATCGAGCAGCTTTCAAGCATCATGATCTAGCAGCCACTTCCCTATTATCTTCCTGTCCAGCTGCTTGAGGTGAGGGTGCCTATTAATCACTCCAGATTGAAATGCATAGAATAGGTGCAGACCCAATATTATCTAACATGCTAACAATGCAAAGAACTGTTTGCAGAAAAATACAAGAAAAAAAATGTTTTTGTTCATTAAACTTAGTTTGATGATAGTCTTTTGTGTGATTATTTAATTTAGGTTTGTAATGCTGTTTAGCATTTAAAGTCTTCATTTCAAAGCTTTAAAAATAATGTATTAGGTGTTACTTATGACAATTTTGAGAGGGGCCTGGAATCTAACACCCTCACTTCCCATTGACTTACATTATAAACTGGGTTTCAATTTACAATGGTTTCGATTTACAACCATTCCTTCTGGAACCTAACCTCGGCGTAAAATGAGGGATACCTGTACTCTATTATGAATTTAAAAATGTCACATTAAAACATTACAAGTCAATATTTTATTGACCATAATTACTTAAAACAAAAAACGAAAATGGAAAGCTTAACTACTCAACTGCTGCCATACTTTGTGTAACAAAGTTACAGGTTACATGTTATCCCTACTCATTTCCAAATAAAGGTGAACTGATTGTATTTAGTATTATAAATTCATAAGCTAAAGTGTAAATAAAAAATGTACAACAATTTAGCATTATCTAAAGGTGGTAATTAGGCATAAAACAAAAGAGAAAGCAAAGCCATCTATATTATTCACGGGTCATACATGGTGGTCAGTTTATCATTTGCCGGGCGGACATGATTCGCTGTAGTGAATCATGTCCGCCCGGCATCACTAAATGCCGACAGCATGTGCTGTCTGCATTTAACATTGCATAAGCATTTCTAGGGGGTGTCAATCACCGGGTCGGGATGATTGCTGTCCACCACCTAAAAGGTGTGGACAAGTTAAGGAGCAGCGGGCAGAGAAAGAAGCATCCGCTGCTTATTAAATCTCCCCCATGGAATCTAATTGTTGGCATGTTCTGTTATTTTTTAAGTAATCATCACAACATATATTGCCTATGGCTGCCAGTATTTAGAACTCCAATGCATATAGAGGCAGAAAGCTGTTCACCTACCAAAGGAAAGTAGGTTCACTAGTTTGAACATAAGTGTTAAAGACCCATTTACATTTTAAAATGAGGATAGTGACTTGAGTTACTGGCTAAATGTTCCCTTATAATAAAACTTCTTAAGCCTTAGTTCTCTTTATGTGAAAGAAAGAGAAGATTCACATTTGAGATCCAAAGCATAAGATGGTGAATGATTAATTAACAAAATGTCTCCAGATTCCCACAATATGAGAACAGTTCAGGAATCTAAGGCCTAGATTTGGAGTTCGGCGGTAGCCGTCAAAACCAGCGTTAGAGGCTCCTAACGCTGGTTTTGGCCGCCCGCTGGTATTTGGAGTCAGTGATTAAAGGGTCTAACGCTCACTTTTCAGCCGCGACTTTTCCATACCGCAGATCCCCCTACGCCATTTGCGTATCCTATCTTTTCAATGGGATCTTCCTAACGCCGGTATTTAGAGTCGTTTCTGAAGTGAGCGTTAGAGCTCTAACGACAAAACTCCAGCCGCCTGAAAATAGCAGGAGTTAAGAGGTTCATAAAGCTCTTAACTACGGTACCCTAAAGTACACTAACACCCATAAACTACCTATGTACCCCTAAACCGAGCTCCCCCCACATCGCCGCCACTCGATTAAAATATTTTAACCCCTAATCTGCCGACCGCCACCTACGTTATACTTATGTACCCCTAATCTGCTGCCCCTAACCCCGCCGACCCCTGTATTACATTTATTAACCCCTAACCTGCCCCCCACAACGTCGCCGCCAGCTACTTAAAATAATTAACCCCTAATCTGCCGACCGCAAAGCGCCGCCACCTACGTTATCCCTATGTACCCCTAATCTGCTGCCCCTAACACCGCCGACCCCTATATTATATTTATTAACCCCTAATCTGCCCCCCTCAACGTCGCCTCCACCTGCCTACACTTATTAACCCCTAATCTGCCGAGCGGACTGCACCGCTGCTATAATAAAGTTATTAACCCCTAACCCGCCTCACTAACCCTATCATAAATAGTATTAACCCCTAATCAGCCCTCCCTAACATCGCCGACACCTACCTTCAATTATTAACCCCTAATCTGCCGACCGGAGCTCATCGCTACTATAATAAATGGATTAACCCCTAAAGCTAAGTCTAACCCTAACACTAACACCCCCCTAACTTAAATATAATTTACATCTAACGAAATAAATTAACTCTTATTAAATAAATGATTCCTATTTAAAGCTAAATACTTACCTGTAAAATAAATCCTAATATAGCTACAATATAAATTATAATTATATTATAGCTATTTTAGGATTAATATTTATTTTACAGGCAACTTTGTAATTATTTTAACCAGGTACAATAGCTATTAAATAGTTAAGAACTATTTAATAGTTACCTAGTTAAAATAATAACAAATTTACCTGTAAAATAAATCCTAACCTAAGATATAATTAAACCTAACACTACCCTATCAATAAATTAATTAAATAAACTACCTACAATTACCTACAATTAACCTAACACTACACTATCACTAAATTAATTAAACACAATTCCTACAAATAAATACAATTAAATAAACTAGCTAAAGTACAAAAAATAAAAAAGAACTAAGTTACAAAAAATAAAAAAATATTTACAAACATAAGAAAAATATTACAACAATTTTAAACTAATTACACCTACTCTAAGCCCCCTAATAAAATAACAAAGCCCCCCAAAATAAAAAATTCCCTACCCTATTCTAAATTAAAAAAGTTACAAGCTCTTTTACCTTACCAGCCCTGAACAGGGCCCTTTGCGGGGCATGCCCCAAGAATTTCAGCTCTTTTGCCTGTAAAAAAAAACATACAATACCCCCCCCCAACATTACAACCCACCACCCACATACCCCTAATCTAACCCAAACCCCCCTTAAAGAAACCTAACACTAAGCCCCTGAAGATCTTCCTACCTTGTCTTCACCATCCAGGTATCACCGATCCGTCCTGGCTCCAACATCTTCATCCAACCCAAGCGGGGGTTGGTGATCCATCATCCGGTGGCTGAAGAGGTCCAGAAGAGGCTCCAAAGTCTTCCTCCTATCCGGCAAGAAGAGGACATCCGGACCGGCAAACATCTTCTCCAAGCGGCATCTTCGATCTTCTTCCATCCGGTGCGGAGCGGGTCCATCTTGAAGCAGGCGACGCGGATCCATCCTCTTCTTCCGTTGTCACCCGACTAATGACGGTTCCTTTAAGGGACGTCATCCAAGATGGCGTCCCTCGAATTCCGATTGGCTGATAGGATTCTATCAGCCAATCGGAATTAAGGTAGGAATTTTCTGATTGGCTGATGGAATCAGCCAATCAGAATCAAGTTCAATCCGATTGGCTGATCCAATCAGCCAATCAGATTGAGCTCGCATTCTATTGGCTGATCGGAACAGCCAATAGAATGCAAGCTCAATCTGATTGGCTGATTGGATCAGCCAATCGGATTGAACTTGATTCTGATTGGCTGATTCCATCAGCCAATCAGAAAATTCCTACCTTAATTCCGATTGGCTGATAGAATCCTATCAGCCAATCGGAATTTGAGGGACGCCATCTTGGATGACGTCCCTTAAAGGAACCGTCATTAGTCGGGAGACAACGGAAGAAGAGGATGGATCCGCGTCGCCTGCTTCAAGATGGACCCGCTCCGCACCGGATGGAAGAAGATCGAAGATGCCGCTTGGAGAAGATGTTTGCCGGTCCGGATGTCCTCTTCTTGCCGGATAGGAGGAAGACTTTGGAGCCTCTTCTGGACCTCTTCAGCCACCGGATGATGGATCGCCAACCCCCGCTTGGGTTGGATGAAGATGTTGGAGCCAGGATGGATCGGTGATACCTGGATGGTGAAGACAAGGTAGGAAGATCTTCAGGGGCTTAGTGTTAGGTTTCTTTAAGGGGGGTTTGGGTTAGATTAGGGGTATGTGGGTGGTGGGTTGTAATGTTGGGGGGGGGTATTGTATGTTTTTTTTTACAGGCAAAAGAGCTGAAATTCTTGGGGCATGCCCCGCAAAGGGCCCTGTTCAGGGCTGGTAAGGTAAAAGAGCTTGTAACTTTTTTAATTTAGAATAGGGTAGGGAATTTTTTATTTTGGGGGGCTTTGTTATTTTATTAGGGGGCTTAGAGTAGGTGTAATTAGTTTAAAATTGTTGTAATATTTTTCTTATGTTTGTAAATATTTTTTTATTTTTTGTAACTTAGTTCTTTTTTATTTTTTGTACTTTAGCTAGTTTATTTAATTGTATTTATTTGTAGGAATTGTGTTTAATTAATTTATTGTTAGTGTAGTGTTAGGTTAATTGTAGGTAATTGTAGGTAGTTTATTTAATTAATTTATTGATAGGGTAGTGTTAGGTTTAATTATATCTTAGGTTAGGATTTATTTTACAGGTAAATTTGTTATTATTTTAACTAGGTAACTATTAAATAGTTCTTAACTATTTAATAGCTATTGTACCTGGTTAAAATAATTACAAAGTTACCTGTAAAATAAATATAAATCCTAAAATAGCTAAAATATAATTATAATTTATATTGTAGCTATATTAGGATTTATTTTACAGGTAAGTATTTAGCTTTAAATAGGAATCATTTATTTAATAAGAGTTAATTTATTTCGTTAGATGTAAATTATATTTAAGTTAGGGGGGTGTTAGTGTTAGGGTTAGACTTAGCTTTAGGGGTTAATACATTTATTAGAATAGCGGTGAGGTCCGCTCGGCAGATTAGGGGTTAATAATTGAAGGTAGGTGTCGGCGATGTTAGGGAGGGCAGATTAGGGGTTAATACTATTTATGATAGGGTTAGTGAGGCGGATTAGGGGTTAATAACTTTATTATAGTAGCGCTCAGGTCCGCTCGGCAGATTAGGGGTTAATAAGTGTAGGCAGGTGTCGGCGACGTTGAGGGGGGCAGATTAGGGGTTAATAAATATAATATAGGGGTCGGCGATGTTAGGGCAGCAGATTAGGGGTACATAGGGATAACGTAGGTTGCGGCGGTTTACGGAGCGGCAGATTAGGGGTTAAAAAAAATATGCAGGGGTCAGCGATAGCGGGGGCGGCAGAATAGGGGTTAATAAGTGTAAGGTTAGGGGTGTTTAGACTCGGGGTACATGTTAGAGTGTTAGGTGCAGACGTAGGAAGTGTTTCCCCATAGGAAACAATGGGGCTGCGTTAGGAGCTGAACGCTGCTTTTTTGCAGGTGTTAGGTTTTTTTTCAGCTCAAACAGCCCCATTGTTTCCTATGGGAGAATCGTGCACGAGCACGTTTTTGAGGCTGGCCGCGTCCGTAAGCAACTCTGGTATCGAGAGTTGCATTTGCGGTAAAAATGCTCTACGCTCCTTTTTTGGAGCCTAACGCAGCATTTGTTTGAACTCTCGATACCAGAGTTAAATTTATGGTGCGGCCAGAAAAAAACCAGCGGAGCGTTAACAGCCCTTCTACCGCCAAACTCCAAATCTAGGCCTAAGTCTTCAAACTAGAGAAGCCCACAAGGCTTGGGACGAGTTTCAGGACAAGCAACAGTATTTGTGCCATGTTTTGGAATCATTCTTTAAGCAGGATACATCCTGTTTACTACAACAGAGATCAGTAAAAAATATCTAGAATATGCTAGATTGTTTGTGTAGTAAATGTGAGCTGACCAAATGGAACATGAAGGAGTACTAAGATCCTAAAACCTTAGAATAATGCACTAAACAATGCACAGTCCCAGCATGTGACAAACAAACGTAGTCAAAGTAACTGTCCTTTAGGTCAGAGCAAACAGCAGGTAGAGAAAACATTTAAATACAAGGTACAACTCTCCACAGAGTTTAATCCAGTCTTTTGGAAGTGGCTAAGCATCTTCCATGGCTTTTCATGGAGTTTTCAAATTCAAATCTATTCTAATTTATTTAGCAACCATAAGAAAACCTGGTTACTGTATATTAGCCTAGTGTCTAAGCAATGTTTTTAAGTCACTAATACTATGCACTCCAGTCAATCTCAAATCATACTCCCCTTTCCCCTTATTTTTGTATTATTTTTTTAAATTCTTTTTATGAAGAGACAGAAAAGATATACAATATTTCAATCACTTCCCTCAAACATCCATGGTACATATATGTGATTCATAGATAACTAAAATAGAAGACAGTTTCAAGAGTAACAGAGATGTACAGATTCCTGACATTGCGTACAGTAACAGAAGTTCTTTCATATGTGTTGCCATAACTATATATATATATATATGCTCAAATTCAAACTGGTAGTACATTAACAATGTTGTGTCTGACAGGAGTGAAATATATAAAAGTTGAAGCAGATCCTGTCCTAAAAATTTTTTCAGAGACTTATGAGGCGAAGACAAGAACAGGGTGGTCCTCTTCATGTGATATCCAGCCGCATACTGAAGACTGAATGCAAGGTACCCCTTTAATATAGGGGTACCCTTGCATTCCTATTGGCAGATTTGATTCTTTAAATTTAAATCAGCCAATAAGATGAAAGCAGGTTTCATCCTATTAGCTGATTTTAATGTGTTCAGCCAATAGGAATGCAAGAGTACCCCTATATAAAAGGGGTGGCTTGCATTCAATCTTTTGTGTGAAGCTGGAGATCGCATAAAGAGGACCTCCGTGTCGCCTGGCTGAAGAGGAGGACCAACGTCACGGATGACCTCCCACCTTCATCACCGGGATGAAGATAGAAGATGGACCACGGTCTGGATGAAGACTAAAGAAGATGGTCCCGTGATGGATGAAGATAGAGCTCTACCGGATGAAGATGGAACATCACCCTTCATCAATGGTGAGTACCAATTTTGGGGTTATTGTTAGGTTTCTGTTTTATTTTTGGGGTGTTTTTTTTTAAGATTAGTTGTTTTTTTTTAATGGGCACAAAAAGAGTTGAATATCCTTTTAAAGGCAATGCCCATTCAAGTGCCCTTTTCGGGGTAATGGGTAGATTAATGATTTTTTAGTTAGGATGTTTTTTTTTAATTTGGGGGATTATTGTTGCATTTTTTATGTAAAAGAGCTGTTAGCTTTAGGGCAATGTCCTACAAAAGGCTCTTTTAAAGGCTATTCGTAGTTTATTTGTAGATTAGGTGTTTTTTTATTTTGGGGGGTATTAGAATAGGAATATTATTTTTTGGGTTTTTTATTTTTTGTAAGGGTAGGTTTTTTTATTTTTTGCAATGTTAGTATTTTTTATTATTTGTAATGGTAGGTTTTTTATTTTTTGTAAAGGTAGTTTTTTATTTTTTGTAAGGGTAGGTTTTTATTTTTTGTAATGTTAGGTTTTTTTACAAGTAATGTTAGGGTTTTTTTTGTTTAAACTTAGGTTTTAATTTTGTTTTACGGGTAAGTTTTTATTTTTTTAAGGTAGTTTATTTTTACTTTAATTAAGCTGTATTTTAATTGGGGTTAAGTTATGAGGTGTTAGGTTAGGGGGTTTAAATATTAGTTTAATACTTTGCGATGTGGGGGGATGGCGGTTTAGGGGTTAATAGTTTTCTTTAGTGGTTGTTATGTGGGGGGATGGCGGTTTATGGGTTAATAGGTTTATTTAGTGGTTGCGATGCGGGGGAATGGCGGTTTAGGGTTAATAGTTTTCTTTAGTGGTTGTGATGTAGGGGGTGGCGGTTTAGGAGTTAATTGGGTTATTTAGTGGTTGAGATGCGGAGGGATGGCGGTTTAGAGGTTAATAGTGTACGGAATGGATCATTGCGGTAAAGGCCATATTGTGCACGGAAAAGTCAAAACATGTGACTTGTAATATCAAATGAATGACCATTCCGCACGCAAAGACCATATCTCGCTCAGAAAAGCCATACCGCGAGACTTGTAATTTTGGCCTATGTCTCCATTTTATAATAAAAACAAAGCAAAACGTAACCTAATAACAATAACGAATAGGAACATGCAGGATTAGAAGATAAGAGCTTTGCCTTAAAGCCACAAAGTATGGTATTCACATATGCAGATTACTGAGAAACAAACTAAAATATCATAGAGCAATAATAGGCCAACTAAAGTGTTTATCAAGTGTATAAATAGAGATATATTGAAATATCCAGTTATATTAATAGCCAGAATTAGTTATTTGTATAAACAGCCGTGCATTATTATTATTATTTATTTATAAAGCGCCAACAGATTCCGCAGCACTGCCCATTATGAGTATTTCACAGAGAGAATAATCATTTAATGCTCTAATACACAATATAGTTATATTGACTCACTTACTAAGTGTAGGTTACAATAAACTACTAATCAGCCAGTAGTAAAGCCAAAACTTGAGTTATCATTATACAATAGAGCATAAATAAAGATGCTTAGGTACCCTTAATTGACTAAATTATAGCAATTTTCAAACTGGCTCTGGTCATAAGTCCAGATGTTTAGAGAAAGGGCAATATATACATTGTGCAGATATTGTCTATTAGCACTCATATATTTGAAAAAATATGTTCTTATTAATGCAATTAACAAACCGGGGATGATGAAAAGAAAAGTCGTCAGGTTACACTAAACGTAGTGTTGACCATCACAGCAACAATGAACTGTTATACGAACACAGTGTGCTTTATCCCTTGATCGACACGCATAGTTCAAATCTAGAAACTAAAAACTTTAAAACGGCAAATGACCTATAAAACAGTATTCAGCCTAAAAAGAGTTTAAGAGCCAGCAGGGTAGGAAATATCTGACAGACAAACACGCAGCTCATCCAATGCCTGTAGCTAAGTGAAACTTTAGCGATCTCTTCCAGTTCACCCTCTGCCAATCTGTTCGATGTGCAGGGTAGCAGGGGACCCATGGACTCAGTGAGATAGGAGCCGTCAGAGAATCTTCTTGCAGCACTGTCTAATTCATCAAGCTCCAAGAATGCCGAAGGTAAAGCAGATTCTTTCCGGACATGGATGTGAAGTAAGGTGCTAATCCAACCTTAAATCCAAACCTTAGATGTTTAAATAAAAAGAGAGAAACGCTCATCCTGGGAATGAACAATAGCATGATAGCTTGTTCTATGGCTAGTTACCACCGTAGGAGCAGGCTCTATTTGCTCAACATGTGCCTTTCACAGAGAAGACCTTTCCTGTAGTATATCAGTCTCATTTGCAGTCCAGTCCCGAAATACCAGGTAACCCCTCTCTGAACGGGAGAAACAGCAAAACCCCAGACGTACGTTTCAGCCTGTGGGCCTCGTCAGTGAGGTGCAGCCATATCCCTCTAGGCACACTGAGCAATGGGTCCACGTTTGGTTTCCCAGATCACACGTAGGGAGACTTCCCTCAGGGTCATAATTTGCATAAATAAAAAGAGAGAAGTACTCATCATGGGAATGAACAATAGCATAATAGCTTGTTCTATGGCTAGTTACCACCCTAGGAGCAGCCTCTTTTTGCTCAACATGTGCCTTTTACAGAGAAGAACGTTCCTGTAGTATATTATATATATAAACATTTTGCTGAAAGTAAGTATAAGTAAATATATTGTGCATGCAAAGTTTTCAGGTTCTTTTTTTTATGGGGTGAGAAAGTAAATTTTTTTTAACATTTCTCCTCATTTTCAGGTTGATTTTCTTTGGTGGGGGACAAGATAGGAACCTGAAATATTTACAGATTTAAAGGGGCATTATACACTCATTTTTTCTTTGCATAAATGTTTTGTAGATGATCTATTTATAAAGCCCATAAAGTTTTTTTTTTTTTTAATGTATAGTTTTGCTTATTTTTAAATAACATTGCTCTGATTTTCAGACTCCTAACCAAGCCCCAAAGTTTTATGAGAATACCGTCAGCTACCTTCTCCAGCTTGTTCCTCTTTGTGTAAATGGTCTTTTCATATGCAAACGAAGGGGGAGGGGGGGAGTGTCTTATTTGCCACTTGCAGTGGGCTTTCCAGCTACCTTTTCAACAGAGTTAAACTGAGAGCTTCTAAGTAAGTTTTTAAACAGTTTTATACTGGATTTTTATATTAGTATCTGTGCATCTTATTCTTTATAGTAGTGTCTATTACATGCAGTTATATAAAAATGAGTGTATACTGTCCTTTTAAGTCCTCTATGGTAGCATTTACCTATAAAAAATGGAGACAAGCCTACTTTTTTAACCATTTTTAGAAATGACAAGATGTAATATAAGCATAACAAATAATAAAAATAGAATTTATGCTTACCAATAAATTTCTTTCTTTCAAGACGATGAGGGTCTAAAGGTGTCTATAACATATGGGATATATTTACTACCGCTAGAAGGTCAAGAACCTTCACAAAAGCTTTAATCCCTCCCACCTCCTCTCTTCACTCAGTTTACGTATAGCCGAGCAGAGGAGAGGGATAGGACAGGCAGGAAACACAGAAAGCAGGGTTAAGAGGTGCAAATAAGAACTATCGCCCATCTAGTAAAAATGCAAGCGGGTCATGTGGATTCTCCTCATCCTGAAAGACAGAAACTTATCAGTAAGTGTAAATTTTGTTTTCTTTTGCAAGATGAGGAGAGTCCATAGATGTCCATAACATGTGGGATACAATACCCAAGCTGAGAGTTCATGTTAAGGATGGGTGGGACAAACTGGTGGCAATTCCCATTTGTCGAATACTGCGACCTTAAGGAATTTCCTGCCAAAAGCAGCTTCGGAAGAAGCTTAAATATCAAAAAGAAAACATTTAGAAAAGGTGGTAAACTAAGACTGGGGAATAGGACCCAGCGTATTATAGGTAGTGTGAGGTAAATCTGCTGATTTTCCATTACGTTTACGTGGTTTGGGGATAACCGCTAAAAACTCTGCCATTTTTAAACACTCAATTTAAACTCTGGAGAAAAGTCGGTGGAATTCCCCATAGCCACAATACAGACATGGGCACTAATTGTCTGCCAGGTGTCATACTGACAGGATTATGTCTTACGAATTGGAGATGTGGGACACAATTAGTACATGATTAATTTGGTCCACTGGAACAGTTGTGCATACTAAACATGAAAATTAACTTTAGAGAATTTTTGGGCTGCTGTATTTTCTCTAGGGGTCCTTTCTAATGGGTCAGTTAAATTAAGCAGATGTACAGACAAGACTGCAAAATAAAAAGCAAAACTCCATAGTTGCCAACATTTCAAATACATTTCCAGGGACATTTGCAGCAGAGTAAGCAATTAGGTGACGACATACTGTTTAACTGCTCATACACAAACCAAATGTTGCGCACAAGAGGTAGGTTATATGGCTGTCTAGCCAGTACAAGGTTAATAACACAGCAATACAAATCATATTTATGTATACCATTTTAATTAGAGGTAAAGCTTCCCAGACAGAACGGTATTGCAAATACAGAAATCTCCCAACCATAGAAAGTGCAATCCTGCTAGCTTTGAATTTCATCATTTTCAGTAATTCTTCATATTCAGTGACATCACAGTAAGAGACGTCATAAGAAAAGATGTCACATGAAGTAAAACAATATGCTTTTACTACTTTTAAAAATGTTAAAGTATAAAAAGAATTCCTTTATTTTAGAATTTGTACCAGTAAACAGAAAACATTCTGCATCACTAGCTAAAATTTGTTTAAGTGTCTAATTTAAAAAATAATACACAATAATGCACATATATTTACAAAACGTTTACTATTAACAGTCTTCTAAAAGACCATAAAAATAGAAGCATTCTTGCTTTATTGCAGTAAAGTTATTAAACTTAAACCATATCCTAATCAATTATTAATAACTGTCCAGCTCTTATATATTATAACCTCCCTATATATTACACTAATGCCAGGCTCAGCTGAGTGCTTAAAGTCACAAATAACTGAAGTGAACTGTGCTAATAGGCAGCAACAATGCTTCCTAAGCTAACATTCTGAGGGCAGTGGTGCAGGGGAGGAGCCAGGCTGCAGTGTGTCAAATTACTATAAACAAGAAGAGAGACACAGCAAACACTCAATGCAGCTGATCTTATTGTGTGATTATGTACAGCACTGGACTGGGTGAGCTGTTGGGGGCAAATGGAATTCTGTATTATTTAGTCTGACAGTAATTTTTGCACTGTGTGTATATATTAAAATTAGTAAGATGCAGATGATACAAAGTGCTAAAACATAAGGGTTACTGTCAGACTAAATAATGCAAAAAAATAAAAATAAAAAAAAATATATATATATACAGGGAGTGCAGAATTATTAGGCAAATGAGTATTTTGACCACATCATCCTCTTTATGCATGTTGTCTTACTCCAAGCTGTATAGGCTCGAAAGCCTACTACCAATTAAGCATATTAGGTGATGTGCATCTCTGTAATGAGAAGGGGTGTGGTCTAATGACATCAACACCCTATATCAGGTGTGCATAATTATTTTTTTTTTTTTTAGTAATTTTTCTTTTATTAAAGGTAAAAAAACAAAAAAAACAAAAACAAATCTCTAATAAAAATATGCCATACAAGGCAAAATGACAGGTTTGATAAAGATACAAATATATATACATTATATAAGAAAAAAAAAAAGTTAATGTCATACACACAATATTGACATACATTGACCGTTTATATCATTACACCAATGAGCTAAGCCCAGTAGCCCATGTCTTTCAGACGTCTTTAAATAAAAAAACTATACTTAATATTACAATAATAAAAGACGACTAGACATGGTATCATAGCTCAAATAGTGTAGACTAACTCAAACAATAATAACCAATAGGGCACAAATGAGGTTTATAATACATAATATCATCTAAGCTTAATACACTTAAGCCATAAGGACCCAAAAAGTAAATAACTTAACAGTCTAGAGCTCATCATTTTAACTTGCTGGGACTGAAAAAAAGAAAAATAATTTTTTACCACTTACTTAGTTTAGTTTCCCTAAAGAAAGAAAAAAGAAAGAAAAAGTAAATTAAGTTCCTCCTCTCTCCCCAGCCCCCCCCCTCCCCTCGCCCCCCTCCCCCCTCAATCAGTGTTAAAGCCATCATTATGAATGATCGTTTATCTTGGTTCACAGCGCTCCTATTCCCTGTAACTGGAAATCCATGAAGCCGGAAAATCACCATGCAATACAAAATCTGCGAAACTATCTGAGCTTAAAAAAGGGAATAAGATACGTTTTTGGATGGATAAGGTATAGGACTTAATTATGGGTAACCAGTCAAAAATGAATTTTTTTATTTTTTTTTCATTAGAGGATTTAAGGTGAAAAGATTCAAAAATTATTTGATTCTGTATCTCTTGCGTAACCCTAGCGAAGGAGGGTACATACTTTGATTTCCAATTTTTTGTAATGAGATGTCTAATAGACATAATAATGGATACTAAAGTTTTTAATCTCAGAAGGGAATCATTGACATGGAAATTTAAGAAAATGATATTTTCTGAGTTAAATGAGACTACAGTAGCATAGTGTTTTTTTAACCAGAAGGAAAGTTTATTCCATAATTGTTTTAATTTTGGGCAATAGTAAAACATGTGTAGAAGGTCTGCCTTGAAATATGTACATCGAGGGCATTTAGCGGATTGTGAGCTATACATTTTTGCCAGCCTAGCAGGTGTTATATATGACCTATTTATGATTTTAAAATGAGACTCTTTCCAGCTGGATGGAATTCGACATTTGTTTACTAAAGTACAACTATCCTTTAATTCTCCGTCTTCCAAGTTTGGACAATCTTGTGACCATGAAGCAGAGATATAATTAAGACCGAGTAGATTCTGTTTATTGAGCATAATGTCATACATGAGAGAGATTGAAGTTGATCCCGTTTTGTATTTCAAAATACATTTTTTAATATCGGACCACGCTAGGCACCGACCCAGCTCCCAATTATGTCTATTGAGGTAGTGTCTTATCTGAAAATAAGCAAACATATCTTGTCTGGAGAGATCAAATTGCGTGACAAGAGACTCAAATGAACATATATAGCCATCCTCATGAAAAATTTGATATATATTAATAAGTCCTTTATCCATCCAATTCTTGAAAGTTGCCTGAGAATAACCAGGAGAGAAATCGACCACTCCAATTATTGGGAGTAATTCGGAAAAAGAGTAATCAACACCAGTAATAGAGCAAAATTTCTGCCAAGCTCTAATAATGTTATTTATAGTTATCAATCCCTTGATATTATAGGGTAACTCCTTTACTGGACAGTGCAAACTAGCTTTAATAGAGAAGGGAGTTATCATATAATTTTCCATTATCGAGCATGAAAAAATATTTGTGTCCGCTAACCAGTCTATGGCGATTTTAGCTAAGCAGGCGATATTGTAATATTGTATATTTGGCAACGCTAGTCCCGTGGAATCACGTGAGTTCATTAGTTTTTTAAGTGCAATACGTGGTTTCTTATTTTTCCAAATAAATCTAGAGAAGAAAGAATATAATTTATGTTGATCTATCGCAGGAATCAGTAAGGGTAGGTTCTGAAGAGGATATAATAACCGAGGAAATACGATTGTCTTAACAAGGCTAACGCGCGCCGAAATCGACAAAGGTAGAGAGGTCCAATTTTCTAGATCAGTTTGAATCTTCCTCATCAAGGGAGGAAAATTCAACTGATACCAGCAATTGGGATTGGGATGAATATAAATACCTAAATATTTAAGTGTTTCTGATGTTTGGAACGGAAAGTTAAACTTGGCACGGCTATCCTTTTTAATCCACATTAGTTCACTTTTTTTTGAGTTGATTTTATAACCTGAAAATGAACTAAAAGTGCTTAGGCAATTTAAGAGAGCAGGAATTTCTTGAACAGGATCTCCTAAAAATATCAGTAGATCATCTGCATAGATTAGAAGTTTTAAAACTTGTGGGCCAATTCTGATACCACTAATAACGTCTCTAAGCCAAATTGCTAATGGTTCGAGAGCTATATTGAAAAGAAATGGCGAGAGAGGGCAGCCTTGCCTAGTACCTCTACCTAATATCAGCGCAGGAGAGACATTAGAGTTAACTAAAAGATATGAGATTGGGTTTCTATAGATATTATGTATGAATCGGGTAAATTGATTTCTAAAGCCAAATTGTTCAAGCGCTCTAAATAGGTGATTCCAAGCGATTGCGTCAAACGCTTTTTCGGCGTCGAGGCTAACTAGGGCTTTGTCTTGTTTAACTTGTGTGAGTTGTGTTGGATCAGTATTATATAAATAATCTATACATGTTAGTACTTTGCGGATACTTTTTGAAGAGTTCCTAGAACTCATAAAGCCTGTTTGGTCGGGATGTATTATTTTATCGAAAGAAATAGAGAGCCTGGAAGCTATGATTGACGTTAATATTTTGTAATCTGTATTGAGAACAGATATAGGTCTGTAAGATGCAGGGTCTTCCGGGTCTTTATCTTTTTTAAGGATTAAGGAAATATTTGCAGCAGTAAAATATTTTGAAATTGGTTGATCATTAGTAAAATAATTATTAAAAAGTTTTTCCAGGGACTCTACTACTTCCTCCGACAAAATTTTGAAAAATTCAGCTGGAATGCCATCGGGACCCGCTGCCTTGTTTAATTTAGACTTGGTTATAGCATTTCTAATTTCCTCTTGGGTTATAGGGGCATTTAATATTGCTATATCTGTGTCTAACATTTTCGGAAGATTAATCCTGGACCAAAACCTATCTTCTTGGATTGTATCTGGTTCTATTCCAGAATATAATTGTTGATAGTAAGTATGGAAGAAATTAACAATTTTATTCGGGTCCACGTATCTTTGAGTACCTGACTTTATAGCCAGGATATAATTTCTCTTTTTCCTATTTCTGGTTAATTTGGCTAGGAATTTGGCGGAACAGCCATGAAAGCCTTTAAAAAGAAGATTATTTCTAGTTTCAACCTCTTGAATTTTTTGCTTTATTACAATATCCCTTTCCTGCCTAGCTTCAATATATTTCTTCCAATTTTGGTCATTACGTAAATTATTATACCTTTCATAGGCAATTTTGATTCGATTTACTAATAGTGTCTCTTGTGCAGCCGCTTTCTTTTTTATGGTACTCAAATAAGCCTTTATCTCTCCTCTTATGACTGCTTTAGCCGTTTCCCAAAAAGTCTCTATTTTATTAATATAGGTTATGTTGTTTTCACAGTATTCTCTCCAAGTTTGTCTCAGCCAGATCTTAAATCTGGGATTATTGTACAGATATTTAGGAAAATAGAACGTAAAATTATTACTCTTATGTTGACTTAGAGAGGGAAACAGGATCGATATGCTAGCATGGTCCGATATGACAATATCATGTATCTGGGGGGTTGACCTAAATATAGATAAAGATTCGGATAATAAAATATAATCGATTCTCGAAAATGTCCTATACGTTTTGGATTCACAAGTAAATTTCCGAGAGTCGGGATTTTTAATTCTCCAAATATCGACAAGTTTCATCTTATCGCAAAAGGATCTGAAATATTTAGCTTGCCGATCATATTCTTGTTTATTTCTAGTGTCAAATCTATCGAGATCAGTAGATAAAGACATATTAAAATCACCCCCGACTATAACATTTTGGTTAATATGAGGAAATAGTTTAGACTGGATTAATTTCCAAAATTTGGATGAATATTTGTTAGGAGCATATATATTGCATAAAAATATTCTGGCCTCATGGATTTGAATTTGTACTAAGAGAAATCTAGCTTCTGGGTCCCTTTCTATACTCAAAATCTTATAGGTCAAATTTTTATTGATTAAAATTGCAACTCCATTTTTTCTAGAGGCACATGGGGTTGCTATGACTTCCCCAACCCATTTAGACTGAAGTTTAGATATTTCAACATCTTTAAGGTGGGTTTCTTGTAGGAAAACAATTGAGGGGTTTAATTTCCCCAGTCTTTGAATAACTATCTTACGTTTTATTGCTGAGGTTATTCCTCCTACATTCCAGGAAAGGAGCTTAAATTCCTCAACTAAGTTAAATCCTGTAGTGGCCATCAGCTAAGATTGGAATACTCAAATTCACAAATATATCTACCAATAGCTGGAGGCAATAGGGTGGGGGGGGATAGGGGGACAGAGAGGGAGGAAAAGAAGGAGAGAGAAAAAAAAAAAAAAAAAAAAAAGAACAAATAAGATACTGAACTTAAAATTAACATTAGGAGCCATCTGAGAGATATTTCTGCGCTTCTTCTACAGAACCAAGAGATATCCTGTTACCTTCCTTCAAAATTATAATCCTTGCAGGATATACCATCCGTGCATTTTCTCCTTTATTAATCAATTGGGTACAGAAGGGGGCCATACTTTTTCTCTTGAGAGCAGTTTCATTAGAGAAATCCTGAAATAACAGAATCTTCTTGCTTGCTATAGTGAATGTTTCTAATTTTTTAAATAATTTAAGGATTTGAATTTTATCCTGAAATCTAAGGGTTTTAAAAATACAGATTCTATTTCTAGGTGATCCATCTTGGTTGACTCTTCTAGGGCCTATTCGATGGGCTCTTTCTATTGACAGGGGGAGAAGGTGGGGGGGGAATCCTAGAGCTTGAGGGAGGACTGTTGAAGAAAAGTGCAACAGGTCCTCAAATTCTGGGGTATCGGGTAAGCCGACAATTCTAATATTGTTACGCCTGGAGCGATCTTCTAGATCCTCCAGGCGATTTTGTAAACTACAGATTTTGTCACCTTGTTTTTGTAATATATTTTCTTGTGTGTTTACCAGATCTTCTAAGTCTGAAATTCTGGTTTCAGCCTCTGTAATTCTAGAAGCGAACTGTTTCACTTCTGAAGAGATTACCTCGAGCCTAGATGTAATATTTGATAGGTCTTTTTTGATAACATCAAATTGGGGTATAAACAATTGACTCAGTTGTGTTATTAGTACTTGTGTATCAAAGGGGTTTGTCTGGGTTTCTAGAGAGGAGTCTGAGCTAACCTCCGTTAGTTTATTTTTTTTGTCTTTAGTTTTGGCAGGCATTATGGGTGAATTGTGTTTCACCTGGGTGACAAATTTTTCCATTAAGTACGTGATTCTTAGTGTTATTGTGTCTAAAAATTAATAAGATAACGTGTGATACCCTGAATAGGGGGGGGTGAGATCAAAAAATGTTTAAACCATAAAGGAAAAAATAAGAAAAAAATAATTTTGTGTGTCTAAACCAAAAAAAAGAATATGTTAAGTGTATTTCCTTCCCCTTTTTTTTTTTTTTTTTTTTTTTTTTTTTCAAATAGTGAGGTGTTTTTTAAAGCCTGCAAGAGTTGGGTAACAACATACAACGGGGGAGCAACAGATTTTGCTAAGTCACCTCAATAGCTTCTAGACTAACAACTCTGGACTTCTAGGTGGCAATGGGAGAATATGCAGATAATATGGGTACTAATGTGGTGATACTGCTTATGTTGTGACAACTATGTGTATGTTCAATTTCGAGACCACAATATATCTTATACCTTTGAGAAAACCTTTATCTGTCAATTAATAACAGATTCTGTAATATGTATATCAGAAATATCTTAATTAACCTTATAGGTCAGGGGATAAATCATAGATAGATGAAAATCAGAGAAAACACATGAACCAATACCCCAGTATACAAGACCCGGACAGCAGCTGTTAACACTCCCAATTACAAACTTATTAATATTATTAGTTTCTGTCCCAAGATTTACTAAGTACCTCAAATAGGAACAGTGTAAGCGGTTTAACATCTGTACATCACCTCTATTATATTATGAGCATTATGAGCATTTTCTATGAAGACGATAAGATTATAAACATGATTTTATATGATTTTTTGCCTTCAAGTATCTAACAAAAAAAAGAAATAAGATAAAAAATGCAGCAGAAAAAAAAAAAAAAAAAAAAAAAAAAATCATTGAAGATAGCAACCCAATATTCAGTGAAAAAGTGAACTAGAGTCAATTCAGTTTAAGCTGAAAAATGTCAGAAAAACAAAGTCTTAATAAAAGCCAGAATGGCTCAGATACTTGCGTAGACCAAGATAGAACAGGTACTTCTTCTTTTGTAGTAAGGGTAAGTAAGGTCCAACTAATAGTGTCATGCCAGAAGAGGTGAGCGGCACTCCTGCACCGCCAGCCGATTGAAGCGTAAGAATGTAGGCACTAACTCATGAAAGGTAAGAGGAGCCGGGCCAGGCCGGCAAATTATAGCTTTCCTTGACGAGATGTCTCCCTGCCCGGTGACTCTCTTTGATCCGGCCCCGGATCAGACGGGGGGGAGGTTTAACGGGCTTAGGATAGAAAACTGGTATCAGGAATTTCTTCTTATGTGCCGTGAGCTAGATACGAGGTAATAGAATTACCACTTCCCAGCGGTAAAATAAGGAGAGCCGGTCCAGGGCAGCAGGTTATAACTTTTCCTTATCGGAATGACTCTCTGTCCGGTGCCTCTCTTTAATCCAACTACACCTCCGACCAGAGAAAGATTTATCCGACTTGGAGTAGGCAACAGGTAGCAGGGATTTTACAGGTCGTCTGCAGCTCTTACGTGATATATGCACCGTCTGGCGCTATTCCCCGGCCTTTCACCCCTCCCTCGGGGGAGCCGGACAGCAGAGTGGCCTCCCGCTTTAGATTTTAGCCGCTCGTAGGTTTTTACTGTGGCCGGGAACACCGGTACTATACATCGCGTCTGTACATCTTTGGTGGACCTACGGCTATTATAGCTTTACCATTTGATATTGGAGCTGTGGCTTCTTGTCTGTAGAAAGCACTTTTTCTTGAAAATTGTAGCAATTAGGCTCGCTTTAGTGTGGCGTCTGTCTGATGGCTCTAGACGCTGTGGGACCTTCGACGGTATCTCTCCGGTGGACCGGAAGGACTCCAACACACAAGCTGTGGCCGTGGCGAATCGGCCTAACGCCTCTCAGGGACTTCTGTGCCAATGGGCCGAATCACGGCTCGGTATCCGCACGGGAATCGGTCCTCCTTCCCGGCAAGGAAAAGCGGCACTGCGGCTTGAAAGAAACGCTTAGCTAGCAAGTCGGGCTCCAGCCTGCCTGACTCTCTAAGCTCCGCCCCGGAAGTCCTCCGAATCTCGGGGAGTGGTATTTCTATCCCCTCTGTAGCCAGGTGTGCATAATTATTAGGCAACTTCCTTTCCTTTGGCAAAATGGGTCAAAAGAAGGACTTGACAGGCTCAGAAAAGTCAAAAATAGTGAGATATCTTGCAGAGGGATGCAGCACTCTTAAAATTGCAAAGCTTCTGAAGCGTGATCATCGAACAATCAAGCGTTTCATTCAAAATAGTCAACAGGGTCGCAAGAAGCGTGTGGAAAAACCAAGGCGCAAAAATAACTGCCCATGAACTGAGAAAAGTCAAGCGTGCAGCTGCCAAGATGCCACTTGCCACCAGTTTGGCCATATTTCAGAGCTGCAACATCACTGGAGTGCCCAAAAGCACAAGGTGTGCAATACTCAGAGACATGGCCAAGGTAAGAAAGGCTGAAAGACGACCACCACTGAACAAGACACACAAGCTGAAACGTCAAGACTGGGCCAAGAAATATCTCAAGACTGATTTTTCTAAGGTTTTATGGACTGATGAAATGAGAGTGAGTCTTGATGGGCCAGATGGATGGGCCCGTGGCTGGATTGGTAAAGGGCAGAGAGCTCCAGTCCGACTCAGATGCCAGCAAGGTGGAGGTGGAGTACTGGTTTGGGCTGGTATCATCAAAGATGAGCTTGTGGGGCCTTTTCGGGTTGAGGATGGAGTCAAGCTCAACTCCCAGTCCTACTGCCAGTTTCTGGAAGACACCTTCTTCAAGCAGTGGTACAGGAAGAAGTCTGCATCCTTCAAGAAAAACATGATTTTCATGCAGGAAAATGCTCCATCACACGCGTCCAAGTACTCCACAGCGTGGCTGGCAAGAAAGGGTATAAAAGAAGAAAATCTAATGACATGGCCTCCTTGTTCACCTGATCTGAACCCCATTGAGAACCTGTGGTCCATCATCAAATGTGAGATTTACAAGGAGGGAAAACAGTACACCTCTCTGAACAGTGTCTGGGAGGCTGTGGTTGCTGCTGCACGCAATGTTGATGGTGAACAGATCAAAACACTGACAGAATTCATGGATGGCAGGCTTTTGAGTGTTCTTGCAAAGAAAGGTGGCTATATTGGTCACTGATTTGTTTTTGTTTTGTTTTTGAATGTCAGAAATGTATATTTGTGAATGTTGAGATGTTATATTGGTTTCAGTCGTAAAAATAAATAATTGAAATGGGTATATATTTGTTTTTTGTTAAGTTGCCTAATAATTATGCACAGTAATAGTCACCGGCACACACATTGATATTAATGAGTTTTTTGGGTTCATTGAGAACATGGTTGTTGTTCAATAATAAAATTAATCCTCAAAAATACAACTTGCCTAATAATTCTGCACTCCCTGTATATATATATATATATATATATATATATATATATATACAGTATATATATATATATATATATATATATATACTCCTCTTTTTACAACAAATCAGCCTACCTAGTGTGGAGAAGCTGTTTGTAAGTGTTTTTTTCTTCTTATTTGTGGCAGTTTAAACATTGATCAATCAGAAGGTACATCAAGGAGTCCCTGTGTAGACCTGCTCTGAGTGATCAAGTACAGTACTTGCTGCATGCACAGCCTCACCGGCAGCTTCTCCCCATTAACTTGTGTCACACATGCCTCAGCTCAGTTGCATCCCTCCAAATTTCCTGGAGGGAACATTTCCAGTCGGAAAAAAACCCGGGAGATGCAACCAAATCCAGGGACTGTCCCTGGAAATCAGGGACTGTTGGCAACTATGAAACTGCAGGTAATTGGAAAAATATATATATTCTAAAACATTATATTATCAGTGTAGCTGCACAAGATACAACAAACAGCCTATAAAAAAAAACCTTAGAAGATAGAGAAAAAAAAGCAGAGAAAAAAAAGCAAAATAATTTCTCTCAGAAAAAACATTTTTGTTACCCACCCCCTCAGCAGCTCCTATGAGGGTACTCACCTACTTCCTGGGCATTAAATGGTTAAAACTGGACCCAGATAGCTAGAGAGAATTGTTGACCTCCTCCTAGTGACGAGAAATATATCCCACATGTTATGGACACCTATGGACTCTCTTCATCTTACAAAAGAAATTAACTGTATTTTACACTGATTATGTGTCTCAGAAATGTTGGGGGGGCATACGGTGGCAGTAGTCAACTTGGCAGGTGTCAGTTTTCTGTGAACATTGTTGATGTGAACCCATGCTTTGTACACAGTAGATATCTTGAAATATAGTGAACCCAGGACTAAAAAAATACTAAGTGCTGCTAAGGGGAAATAAGGCAATGAAAAAAGAGGGATTTAACTCTGAATTCCATAATTTTTGGTGTTAACCATATATTTAAACTGCTATATGTAAAGGCTGAGAACCCCTAACTATGTATTACCTATACAAGGAGAGAACTAGGGATAGTTCCTGGGCTGTGTTTAGTGTCTGAGTCACTTACCTGGACTGCAGCACCCCTCCACTGTATCTTACCAGCTTGCTGAGGCCTTTCTCCCTCACATAATGCAGATCCAGTAGAGAGTCCATCCAGTGCAAGTAAATATAATGCGGAGGATACTTGAGGATATACCAGCAACCTCTCAGGTGGAGGCTAAGAGACAGGGTCCCCACAATGCCTGAGGGCAATTATGGCCAAGATATTTACCCGCAGTAATACTGACATGCCATAATTGAGGTATTCCTTTACCCCTACTTCACACAGAGTCTTGGAGAAATTATCCTGAAGATGGAAGAGGGATACTGGGTCTCAAGTCATGTCTGAGCTCCAAATAAATAATTTGATAGAAAATAATACAATCTTTATTGCAGTGCACTTCTCTCAACCTCTCTCCTCAGAGGCCAAGAACAAACTGAGTGGGGAGAGGAGGTAAAAGGGATTAAAGCCATTGAGTTTTTGACCTCCTCCTAGTGACGAGAAATATATCCCACATGTTAAGGACACCTATGGACTCTCTTCATCTTACAAAAGACATTAATTGTATTTTACACTGATTATGTGTCTCAGAAATGTTTGGGGGGCATACGGTGGCAGTAGTCAACTTGGCAGGTGTCAGTTTTCTGTGAGCATTGTTGATGTGAACCCATGCTTTGTACACAGTAGATATCTTGAATGAAGTTCTTGGTCCAGGTTTCACAAAACCATCACAGTTTTCCTCACTGATGTCCTCAATTAACCCTAACCACCACTTGTCATCAGATAGACAAGCCACTCAATAATTATTCTGTAGAATCAGTGGGACAAATGTCATCACTGCATGTTCTTTAAACTTTTGCAATGCAGATGTAAAGAAGCATCTGATAGTATACTCTCTGATACTGCCTCAAATTGTGAAGAGTTATTGTACCTGGAATTCTCTCAGTTCATGAAATTAAGTTACTTACTTGCTTTTGACATAGATGTATGTAATACTCTTAATCTTCTTAATGCAGAAGAGGAAATATTTTTAGGGGTGATGAATTGACCCTCTGTTGTCCTCTGCAAACTGGCTTTTGTAGTTTTCAGCTTAGTTGTTCCTCCAACCCCATCACATGGGACATTGCAAAGATATTCCATTTGTCTTTTATACCAAAGTCTTTCTCATGGTTAAACAGATTGGCAACATTTTTCTTATTTTTCTATATTGGCTTTCAGATCCATCAGAAAAATATATAATCTTCCTGTCTTGGGAAGGATCCCCTGTACCTTCACCAAATGTTCTGGGACCATAAGTTTGGTAATAGACTGAGAATTTTAACTTTGTCTTCCTTGTTTGCTATAGCACACTTTTCGTTAAGAGCCTCAATTAATCTGTAAAATGTCAGAGTTTTGGCACTGTTATACTCTGCTGGAATTGTCTCATAAAGAGATTCTTACAGATTTCTTTTCAAAGCTTCAAAAATCCTTCCTACTTAAATGGATACTAAACCCAACTTTTTTCTTTCATGATTCAGATAGAGCATGCAATTTTAAGCAACTTTCTAATTTACTCCTATCATAATTTTTTCTTCATTATCTTGCTATCTTTATTTGAAAAGCAAGAATGTAAGCTTAGGAGCCGGCCCATTTTTGGTTCAGAATCTGGGTTGCACTTGCTGATTGGTGCCTAAATGTAGTCACCAATCAGCAATTGCTATCCAGGGTTCTGAACCAAAATTGGGCAGGTTAGATTCCTGCTTTTTCAAGTAAAGATAGCAAGAGAATGAAGAAAAATTGATAATAGTAGTAAATTAGAAAGTTGCTTAAATTTGCATGCATCATCTAAATCATGAAAGAAAAAATGTTGGTTTAGTATTCCTTTAAGCTTTCACAGCACTTTGTCATCTGCATGTCTCTTCCTAATCTTGGATACAGGGGACAAGAGCAGAACAAGCAGAGTCAACCTTCTTAAGAGAACCTTCGGGTAATACATAGTTTTCTCTCTGCTCCATACATGTTTCTTTTTCAATCAAAAAAATATATTTTTTTGCAACAAGTGGGACACAGTGACCTACCAAGGACAAGTATTAGAGGACAGTTCTTTTGCTTTGATGGACGCTCTAATCAAATTTCTCATAGTCCTTTTGCAATAGGTTTGTTGTGATATTCCAAGGGAGTTAGGAGATAAGAAGCCCTGTGGGATAAAGGTTTCCAAGGGAATATGAGGTGATATTTGAAACAACCCTAAGTATGTGTGCGTGTAAGAGACTGCTTTTGTATGTGTAAGGAATGTGTGTGTGTATATATATATATATATATATATATATATATATATATATATATATATATATATACTGTATATACACATACACATATATACATACACAAACACAACAGACATAAGTGCACCCCTGTGAAATACAAATTAAATGTCAAATGATTCAAAATTGTATCACCTTACAGTAACTGCATTACTTCTAAGTTGAACAGTAGGGTATTTGCTCTGACCCCTCTAATAAGTACTCCCTTAAATGAAAACACAACTCAAAATCTGGGTTACAAAGGCTGCAGCTTTTATTTTAACAATTACATTATAACCATAAATAACTGAAACATTAAATTAACCCAACCAGTGCTTGCCCCCCCATAGCATCCACATTTCCACCAGCTAAACATTTCCACCTACTCCTCTCCTAAAATCAGGAGGTACCCATACAAATGCTATTCCACCAAGCAAGCACTCCGCCACCACAGCTGCGACAAACACTTCCGATCCTTAATTGGGGGAGGGCAGGCGGGAGCTTTCTTCCACACTTACCCTCTCTCCCAAACTTTTGGCGCTCTTTTTTACTCCTCCCACTGCTTTTATCCCTTCTTCCCAAGCTCCACCTGTCCCCACCCCTTATTCCTACCAACCTATCCACTTTTCCCACCTATACAGGGGTCAAATGCCCTTCCCCTGCATAGGTGCTGTCCAGGCTTGCTTTATGAAAAGTTAAAAACTAACAGTTTAGATTTATTCTATTAAAAATACGGCCCCACAATAGGAACCTCAATGCAACAAAAGTCAGTACACCTTTCATTACTGAGATTTTAGTTAAAAAATGTTATATTATGCCCACCTTTATTTCTGATGACATACTTAATACTTCTCAGCATGGCGAATACCAGTGTTGCACACATTTCTGGAGAGATGTTCTGTCATTCTTCAGACATTTTTTTTTAGCTGCTCTTTGCTGGAGGGGTTGTGTTGCTCTACCTTTTTCTTTAAAATACCCCAAAGATGTTCTATTGGATTCAAGTCAGGTAACATACTTCGCCAGGTTATATTTTTATTCTTTATAAACTCTTTTGTGATTGTGGCAATGTGCTTTGGATAGTTATCATGCTGGAATATTATTTTTCTCACAAGCTTCTGTGAGTCTGGGAGTCATCTTGTCAGATAGTATTTTGTTATATCCACAGGCATTCATGGTACAATCTATAAATGTCATCTCCCCAACACCTTTTGCCCTCTGCAGCCAGATATCATTACACTCCAATCCCACCTCTGTGTTTCACTGTTGGACACTATGCATTCACTGTGGTAGTCCTGGCCAGGTTTATGCAAAAATGCTTGACCCCATCTGAGCCTAACAAATATATCTTGGTCTTATCAAAGAATGTGCTCAAAATATGAATCTGGCAATGGTCTTTTGCAAAGTCTAATCTTTTCAGTTTTGTGAAAAATAGCAAGCAAGTTTTTTTTTCTTTACGCCATTTATAGAGGATAACATTATGCAGTGTCCTTTACTCTGTCTGTGCTTGTGACAGAAACTTTCCATTGATAACCTGTAGTGTCCCATGGGTGTGTGCTGATTCAGTGTCAACCTGAGATACTGGATGGGTTGCTGTAAATGTCCCTTTAGCGTATCACACACAGACAGGGTGTTATGGTGAACAAGGTAGAGTTTATTACTCACTCAGTACAGGCAGATTTAACCACACAAGATAAACATGTAGTCCCTTAGTTAGACTTCTCTAGGAGACATCTGAAATAACAGGCTCCTGTCCTTAATGATTCCAGGATCAGTTCTATGGCAAACAGTCTGACTGCTCTAAGCTTATTACAGATCGTCTCACGCTGGCTGCATGCTTAGCAATCTGCACTCCACTAACTTAGTCTGCTTGCCAGGCTAGACTGTTGCAGGCAGATAGGTTCCACCCCCAAACTAGGAAGCAAAGGAAAACTGTTCCCAGAGGCGTAACTAGAAACCACAGGGCCCAGGTGCAAGAATCTAAGAAGGGCCCCCCCCCCCCCCCAAAAAAAAGTGAATTTGATCCATATCTTTTTTTTTTTTTTTACATTTAACCCAGAAAAAGCCCACAGTCTGTGAGATGGTCTGACCCCCTATTACTGTATATAGTGACACTGTTTAACCCACCAATACTGTATATAGTGAGTCAGTGACACAGTCTGTAATCTGACGGTGAGATGGCTGGCCTGACCCTACCCGCCCCAGTACTTTATATAGTGACCACAGTAGCCTGTGACATGGTCCAGCCCCCCCGTACTGTATATAGTGGTACTGTATAGTGACTCTGTTTACCCCCCACCCCCCCCCCCTGGCTGTAGTAACAAGGTCTGTAATTTGCTGGTTCCACAAACATACACACACACACATACATGTATAAATACACACACAGTCACATACACACATACACACACATAAACACCAATGGGTAAAACAGAAACATTAACCCCTGTAGTCAGAGACACTAGTGAGGCATCATGTCACACTCACATGATATCAGTGCAGGCAGTGACAGGTCAACGTTTTTTATTGTACCCCCTGTAGTTTCGCCCCTGACTGTTCCTGAACCTCACATAACCCTTGAGCCAAGTCTGAAGCATTTGCCCGTCTGTTTCAATACATCCTGATTACTGATGCAACAATATAATTTCTATCTTTCTGAGCTCTCACAATTTTCTCAATTTCCCTGGCAATTGTTTTCTATGTGGAGCCATGATGCAGATATGCAGATAGACACAGTTCATAGATCCAAAAATGAAAAAGTTCTGGTGTTCGCAGAGCATTTTATAACCATGTTCATGCAACTAGGCTAATTAGAAATTACATGCATACTCAATTTTGTTTCAATGATCACGTTTTCCAACTTGTGAGTCAGTGATCACAGGTGTATTCACTTTTGTTGCACAGAGCCTACTTGTCAAGTTAGAAATAGCACAATTATTGAGAGATGATATAATTTTTAATAATTTGACATTTAATCGATATTGCTCAGGAATTTACTTACTTCTGTTGTTATATATATATATATATATATATATATATATATATATATATATATATATATATATATATATACACACACATACATACACACACACTCATCAGCCACTTTATTAGGTACACCTGTTCAATTGCTTGGTAACCCAAATTGATAATCAGCCAATCACATGGCAGCAACTCAATGCATTTAGGCATCTAGACTTGGTGAAGACGACTTGCTGAATTTCAAACCGAGCATCAGAATGGGTAAGAAAGGGGATTTAAGTGACTTTGAACGTGGCATGGTTGTTGGTGTCAGACGGACTGGTCTGAGTATTTCAAAAACTGCTGATCAACTGGGATTTTCATGCACAACCATCTCTAGGGGTTACAGAGAATGGTCCAAAAAAGAGAACCTTGAAGAAGATGGGCTACAGCAGCAGAACACCACACCAGGTGCCACCCCTGTCAGCTAAGAACAGGAAAAACTGAGGCTACAATTCGCTCACCAAAATTGGACTTTAGAAGATTGGAAAAATGTTGCCTGGTCTGATGAGTCTCGATTTCAGCTGCGACATTCAGATGGTAGGGTCAGAATATGGCATAAACAACATGAAAACATGGATCCATCCTTCCTTGTAGCAACAGTTCAGGCTGGTGGTGGTGGTGTAATGGTGTGGGGGATATTTTCTTGGCAAGCTTTGGCCCTCTTAATACCAATTGAGCATTATTTAAATGCCACCGCTTACCTGAGTATTGTTGCTGAGCATGTCCATCCCTTTATGAATACAGTGTACCCATCTTCTGATGGCTGCTTCCAGCAATAAAATGCACCATGTCACAAAGCTCAAATCATCTCAAACTGGTTTCTTGAGCATGACAATGAGTTCACTGTACTCCAATGGCCTCGTAAGGCAGTTCTAAGGGAAAAAGGGGGTCCAACCTGGTACTAGCAAGGTGTACTTAATAAAGTGGCCAATTGGGAATTGAAAAGGTTTGGTTTATGGAATAGTTTGGATTTCTGAATATTTATATATTTGCATTTGTAAATTGTGACAGCTTGGAGAGGGTATGGGACCAAGTGTATACAACTTATGTGATTTAGGCAATACTTTTGTATACATTGTACCATCGGAAAGATAGTCAAGTACTGTAATCAGAATGGTAATAATTATTGTTTTAAATAAATATATATATTTTTTGCGTTATAAAATGCAAATAAAAAAAAATGCAGTCAGAGAAGATTATGAATTACTGGCAGGGAATATGGTTATTTTTAAATGATACTAAACCCAATTTTTTTCTTTAATCATTCAGATAGAGCATGCAATTTTAAGCAACTTTCTAATTTATTCCATTATCAGGAATGTAAAGCTTAGGAGCCGGACCATGTTCGGTTCAACACCTGGGTAGCGCTTGCTGATTGGTTGCTAAATGTAGCCACCAATAAGCAAGCACTATCTAGGGTGCTGAACATTAAATGGGCCGGCCCATAAGCTTTACATTCCTGTTTTTTAAATGAAGATAGCAAGAGAATAAAGAAAAAATGATAATAGGAGTAAATTTGAAAGTTGCTTAACATTGCATGTTCTATCTGAATCACAACAAAAAAAAAATTGTATCCCTTTGATGATTTTATTTAAAAAAAAATATTGGTAAAAAAGGTTTGGGTTTTGGAATAAATCTGGATTTTGTAATTATGGATTTGAGAATTTGCACCTCTACTACTGACTTCAATTATCCCTCACAAAACTATTCAAACTGTATTACCATGACATTAACATCTGTATTTCAATCCAACTACAGGATTGATACAAAATATAACAATACAAAGCCACTACATAAAAACTTAAATAATGCTTACCTGATCATTTTCTTTTCTTCTGATGGAAAGAGTCCACAGCTGCATTTATTACTTTTGGGAATTGAGATCCTGGTCACCAGGAGGATGCAAAGACAACCCAGCCAAAGGCTTAAATACTTAGCCCACTTCCCTCAACCCCAAGTCATTCTGCAGAGGAACAAGGAACAGTAGAAGAAATATCAGAGTGAAAAGGTGCCAGAAGAACAAAAATAACAGACGCCCCAGAGAAAAAATAGGGGGGAGGAGCTGTGGACTCTTTCCATCTGAAGAAAAGAAAATGATCAGGTAAGCATAATTTTAAGTTCTTCTCCACAGCTGCATTCATTACTTTTGGGAAAACAATACCCAAGTCACACAGGACACTAACTGCCAAGATGGGAGGGAACATTAGGCATCCCATTCTGAGGGCACCAAGCCTGAACCACTACCCAACAAAAACCCTGTTTCGTCCAAAGCCAAGAAAACTTTGAAAATGAAAAGCCCCAAGGACACTGACCCGCTGATAGTCCAGAAGCCTAGCTAGAGACCGCAAAATCTGACTGAACAGAGCCAACAGTCCTCCAGGAGACACCGTCACCCAACAGTCGGTCCCTCACCACTCACCACTCACCAACAAAGGGAACACCAGCCTAAACTCCCAAAGGAATAGGGCAAGGAAGAACCAAAGGGAAACCGAAAGGTCACCACAAAAGTCATAGAAGAAAACCCCCCAGCTCACAAAGACCCAAATGGGTCCTGACAAACAAAGGGAGGCTACGCCCAGACCAAGCAGAAACCAGAGGTTTAGAACCAGGCATCGGAACAGAGAAACCTTTCTCTCAAGATCATGCAAAGCACCGAAAGACAACTAAAGACGGAGTCCTCACATCGTCATATGCAGAATACTGAAGTATTCTGTCACAAAAAAATGTGTAACAGACCCAGACGAAAAACCCTGAGTTAAGAACACACAGCCATCATCAGGATGACACAGAAGAATACTTGTTGAGAAGTAAAAAGCGACCCGCAAGAATACAAAAAATCCCAGACAGAAAGCACACTCTAAGCAATCTAAGCCGCCAGACCTACACATAGGTCTCCTAAAGGGGGAAGCACATAACCTCAGTGAGGTCCACTGCACCCCCAAGAATGAGAGGGTACAATCAGAAATCAAAGGTGTATTGGAACCCTGGACCTTCTGCTTGCAAGCCCAGGGAGCTAGCCCCTATGCTAACCTAGATCCTGAAGATGACAACGCATCTCAGAACCGACTCCCAGCCAGGCCAGCCCAAGTGTCGGCAGGTCCGAAACAGGGGAATAGAAGAACCCCAACACCAGCTCAAAAATGTATCCAAAAAATGGCCACAGCCATCCCAACAGAGCACAGGTGCCAACCCGACTCCTTAGGAACAGACGACACGGCCGTAGACCCAAAGGAATCTAGCAAACGCCCAACATAGTCTCGACACAGAGCCAGCAAGAATCCAGATGGAACATAACAACCAAGAGAGAATACTCCTCTCTGAAGGTTAACTCTCAGTTCCAACCTCCTGAATCCAGGAGAAGCCCTAAGAAAGGGACCACACTTCCATAAGAATGAGAATAAGCCCTCACCCTAAGAAAAGGAATGGGACCAGAAAAGCAGAGCACCTGCCCACAAGACATGAAGCCACAGGCTAAAGGAGAGATCAAATCTCTAATGCAAATGAACTTGGAAGGAATCCCCCTAAAAAATTAGCTTGCTAACACACATCTAAAGTGCAATAGTTGCAGCAGTGACACTGCAAACCCATTCGCATGCAGAGCAGAGAATCCATAAGGTTACTCCAGCAAGCTGACCAAGAGAAACCGACCATAAAGTCGTAAGCCCAATGAGCATCGGCACTCAGAAAACCTGGCCAACCATGACCAGGTCAATTAGTCAGAGTAAAGGTCATAGCCCAAGTTCCCTGGAACTGGGGAACCCTGAACCAGCCCCATAGCCTAAAAGTCTGGTAACAACCCGCAACAGGATCCACAAGGGAAAACGCTGAGTGAAACTTCAACAACTGGAAGCACCAGGATGAAGATAGGTCTGAGCCCCCAATTGTTAAAACAAACAATAACCGAGAACTGAACACCCCTTCTGATATAAAAACCAGACCCACAGGGAGATATCAATGCAATATCCAAATCAACCCGGAGAACGAGAATAACTCGAAAGTCCCTACCCAAGGAAGAGACCACCCCATGCCTAAGTCTAATGCTCCAAAGGAGCTAAGGCATTAAGTCATACAACAACCTAGAGCCCATAGACGCTCAAACAGCCACAAGACCACAAGCAAGGGGATACCTTGAGGCCAAAAGCACTCGATCAAAGGCTGGTCTCCACATCACCTCCATACCATCAGAGGATCACAGAGAGAAAAGGATGCGAAGCATCCCCAGCTCCGGGGAAGGACCCTAAGCGGAGCCCAAGGAGACCACGCCCAGAGTCCCTAAAAGGGAACAACCATCTCCCGGAGAGAAAACCAGGTCCCTAAAAGGAGACCTTACCCACACAGAGAAAACTGAGAGACCAAAAAGGTCTCATGACACAGGCTGATATTACACAGTCAATGTGCAAATAGCCACAGCTGGTTACAGTTTGCAAACCTTCCGCAGCAAGGCAGCTAGCTACCTATCAGGCTACTAGCTGCTAAAGGACTAAGTCCCAAAAAAAGACAATCCCAGAGCCTCAGAAGGCCAAACCGCCCAAATCAGCGGTAAGAGGGCGCTAAGCCCTCCAACCCTCCACAGCATGGGAGAGGAAAACTCTAGGTCCCAATAATATCAGACGCAAGAGAGAGTGACGCAGCAGAACTCCACTGACCCAGTCAACCAGATTGAGGGCTAATAAGGACTGAAACAATCCTTCCTGCCCCACGGACCCACAGGTTCTCTAGAATGCTTAGCTGAACTTGTAAAAACAAAAACAAGAACACAAATGATAATATGAGCACTCGGCGCCTCGACGTGACCAGCCAAGCAGAAACGGCGCCATGTGTCTGAACATCCATGAGACAGAAAAACCCAACAGAACCAGCCTGCTGCCAGGGTCCCAACTGTCAAGTTTCATAAATCCTCCCTCAGAGGGGAGGAAGGAATAACAGACAAACATAGGACTAACATGTCCCTTAACAAACTTCCCCAGAAGTAACAGTGAGTATCGATCCCAGAAGTACGTGAAGGAAACATATAGACAAAAATAAAAGACATCCTAATCGGATAAAAGAAAATATAAGGCAACCCGTAGGTTAACGCCAAAGAAGAAACAGGCCTACCCGCAGGACAAGCCAAACTGAACCCTGATTTTCCAACAAAACTGGAAAGGATCTCAATAACAGACAATCAGGAAGTTACTTCATCCCCTCATGTCTAATGAGGTGAGCCAATCGAAGTAGAAGACTGTGGATTCCCGTATCCGTTAAGGATAGGATCGATTAATAGCTAAAAAACATGTCTGAGCAATACGCAAAGGCGCAATATTCTGTAATGAAAGGCACAACACTCAGGGTGTAGATAAGAAGACAAGAGAGGCGCCAAACATAAAACAATATCGTCTGAACCATGGGCCAATAGCCCCCCCCCCTGTGTGCAGGAACTACTCACAAAGGCTGCGGCACACGTACTGTGCCTGTTGAAGCGGATCGGGACTGTTCAGAGTCGCCCGACGGACACACAGAGGAGCCGGTACACGTGACCCCTGTAACCAATAGCAGGCCAATTCACCTTGGCATGTTACCGACCCCTTTACACATGATATCATTGATCATTTTTGATTTATACCTATAAGATTGACTAGGTAATCTATATCATAATTCATATATCACCATTCTAATTATATCTATATATATTTATTATTATTATTATTCCTATTTACATTTATTTTTATTTTTATTTTTATATTTTTATATCTTTATATCTTTATATCATTATATCACATATCCATTAGAATATCTATGATATCACAATTAGTGTGAATATCAACTGAACGTCAATTGACTTTGGTGTGATGGTGAATAGATTTATAAATGGTTCATGGTTTTTATTTTATTCTATTTTATTATTGTATTGTTAATATTATGTTATTACATTGTATAAGTATTCATTGATTTGAATATGTCTTTAATTAGAATTAAGAAATGTAAGGTTTTTATGAAAAATTTTTAAATGTCTACTATTGTATATCAAAATGAACAGTTAAGAAACAGTTAAAGACTAGCCAGACAAAGATCCCATGTCAGATCCGCCCCTTTTAGACAGGTGTAGCAAGGTATAAAAGGTGTAATCATGCAGTCAATAATACAGCCTGATGAAACGGCAATTTTGCTGAGAAACGCGTTGCTGTGATTGTTTTTATCTTAAATAAAACCTTTTTATTTGAGTCACCTTGCTACCTGTCACTTATTGCCCTGGTGCAATCTACATTTAATACCAGTGTTTCTCCTGGCTGAGAACGCAACCACCTATTTCCAGTGAGTGACGGATGATCCGGACCTGACAGGTGAATTGGCCTGCTATTGGTTACAGGGGTCACGTGTACCGGCTCCTCTGTGTGTCCGTCGGGCGACTCTGAACAGTCCCGATCCGCTTCAACAGGCACAGTACGTGTGCCGCAGCCTTTGTGAGTAGTTCCTGCACACAGGGGGGGGGCTATTGGCCCATGGTTCAGACGATATTGTTTTATGTTTGGCGCCTCTCTTGTCTTCTTATCTACAGTTAATTTTAGCTTTAGTGTAGTGTAGTAGACAACCCAAAGTATTGATCTAGGCCCATTTTGGTATATTTAATGCCACCATTTCACCGCCAAATGCGATCAAATTTAAAAAAAACTAAAACAAATCGCAATTTTAGGTTTCTCACTATCCAACCACCAGCGCACCTCTGGGGATCTTCGGATCTTTTTTTTCTCACAACACTCAGGGACAGCTACACCCGCAGGGAACTGTGCAGGCCCTCCCAAGGCCGGGAGACCCCGGATGATAGGGCACAAGCACAATCGCAAATAAACATCTGGACTGAAAATATGTGGAAGCGAAAACGTGCTGCAACCTCCGGGGGAACAAGTCGCCCTGTAAGGAGGGATAAACATAATCTGGGTTATCCACATGTGTAGTCGGAGGGAGCGGATTCTTCACAGGACGAAAAATCTGAATCTAAATTTGAACAGTCTCAGCATCAGAATCCTCCATAACTGGATAGAGAATATGCAAATATGGACTATAAGAAAAACAAAAACTAAACGGCACCTGACACCCACAATGGCTGGGGCACTCACAACCTCCTGTGAACCAGACCCCTGCGGACCAGAATTTCTCCATCGCCACACGGTTAGGAATGCGGAAATGGAAGACCAGAAAGTAATCACGCCCAGTCACAAGGTGAACCGTACAGTCCAAAAAGCGTGCCCAACCATAAGGTTGCGTCACTTCCAAAGGCCTTTATGTTCTAAGCCATGAGCCCAGTTAACACTACAAATAAGTAGATTGAATTACATAAACATGATTAAACCCCCCCCTGTTCAATAACCCCTTTCAGGAGATATTAACCCTTGATTCCAAGATACAAAAGGAGTCCAACTGAGACCCTATAGTCTAGTAAATCCCGCAAGGCAGGCACCTCACCGGAAACATTTGTATGACAGTACATTCATGAAGAAGTAAAATGAAACAATCTTACCGGAATCTATGCTGTGGAAACAGGAACACGGCCCTTCAATTGTGACAGATAGTAGCATTACCTCCGCCATGGACTTGAGAGAAGAAAGCAGCCAGCAAAGCGAAGTTCAACAACGCCAATTGCTTGTGGAGCTGTTAAAATGAGTTGGGATGGTTTCGCAGAAAGACTCTTCCTGCATCTCCGGACTCTAACTTTCATCCAGGCCTTCACTGAGAGACTGACAGGATTACTTAAAACTCCTGTCCCATGTTTAAGAGTACTACCCTCCATAAGAGACAAACAACAAACTTCTGACACTTCTCTGCCAACCTTCTGGGATGAAAGGCAAAGAATGACTGGGGGATGAGGGGAGTGGGAAGAGTATTTAAGCCTTTGGCTGGGGTGTTTTTGCCTCCTCCTGGTGGCCAGGTTCTTAATTCCCGAAAGTAATGAATGCAGCTGTAGACTCTTTCCATTTAAGAAGAAAAGTAATATGTCAAGTTAACACTTATAGTAACTGCCTGCTAGAAAACACCTGCACGTTTTGGCTTAGTTTTCTCTGCTTTTTTTTTTTTTTTTTTTTTTTTTTTACTAACACTCATGCGCAAACTATACCGATTCGACTTTAAACCCTTAAATATTAGCAATTACAGCCCATTTGCTGAAATAAGAAAAGCACCATCTAAACAATAAAATCTATCTGCGTAACAATTTTCATAAAGACGGGTGCAGTGGTTTGTAACATGCATTTAGTTTGCTCTCACAGGTAAATGATCTATACAGTAGATAGCCTAAGACAAAAACAATGCTTTTTTTCTGATTTATTCCTGTTTTTGGGACATCCCAACATATATTTTTGGGTCAACTGCTAAATCATGCCCATTCAAAGTTTATTGATAAAGAAGTATACAAAGTACACACTTTAGGTTTAATTGCTAGATTTTGTTAAAAAAGAAAAATGTTCACCTGCCTGAACGTGAAAAACTAATTACATTTTGATTTTGAAAAGGTTAAACACCCCTATGTTTAGGCTCTGTGCATTATTCCACCTTTCTTTGGTTGTACTTTGTTTCTCTTCAGTAAGCAAAAGGAACCATACGTGAAGTGACCTGGTCTGAATAATATGACAATGGCAGACATCACAAGATGAAACTCAAGCAGATTAATAGCTGCCTCACAGCCAAAACAAATGAATGAAAAATCTTATTTACAAACCTATTAGATTTGCTATGCAAGCTTTCCACCGCTGATCTAATTGTACCTCTCCCTCCAGAACTCCTGCAAGACAAAAGACAATACATTATTTATCTAATTCTGTTACTGTCTCTAAATTTTAGTTTAACAATCAAATAATTCCTTATAGAGTGTTCAGGGGTTCTACTAGAGTTTAGAAAATTAAATGCATAGTACAAAGTCTAAAATACAACAACCTGGAGCAAAATTAAGATTTTTTTAATAGTGTCCCATTTACAGGAATAGAATATGATACACTGTGTCACCTGAATGTTGCGTCACTTAAATAGACATTATGGGGCCGATTTACTAAAGTGCGGATGGACATGATACGATGTACTGTATCATGTCCGCCGCACATCGATAAATACCGATAGCATACGCTGTCTGCATTTATCATTGCACAAGCAGTTCTGGTTCGTATAGGATCGGGTGGATTGAAGACGCAGCCTCAGAGGCAGCGGACAAGTTATGGAGCAGCGGTCTTTAAACCGCTGCTTCATAACTACTGTTTTCTCTGAGCTTGATAATTCAGCCCTTAAGTGTTATTTTAAATGCATAGCGATCTATTTAACAAAATAATAAAAACGTGTTTATTTTCAATACATTTCTTTTAGCAAATATACTTCTGCTAAAAAAGTATCAGTTATAGCTTTTAACAAGCTCTCAACCTGCTGCCAATACAGCCATAGCTTGTGGGCAACTCCATTTATCAACTGTGCATACTCAGCTAACATCACACATCTTCCATAATTAACCCTTTACAACCATTATGTCTCCTGCAATTATCCCTACTCAGAAGTGTCTTATTATCTTACATGCAATTGTCCCTAGTCAAAAGTGCCTTTTTCTTTTAAGGCCTAAGGGCTAGATTACAAGTGGCGCGCTAATTGTTGTGCACAAGCATTATCAGGTTTTTGTCCATGTCAGAAATATCGTACATATTACAAGTTGGAACTGCAATTCCGAGAATGCAATCAGATTTTACACTTGTCGGCTTAGTACGACTGAAACCCTTGCGCAAAGTTCAGTGCGTTAAAAAAAGTTGCACTAAACACAACATAAATAAATTAAAAATTACAATTACACTCATATAAACACTATCTGATAAAAAAATTGTCATAGAAATATAAAAGAAAAATGTTACAGGGGTTAAAAGGTATATGGTATATGACAAGGTGTTTGACTACAAAGTACTATATTGTATATATACATACCTATACATGTCTAAATAAGTGTGTGTGTATATATATATATATATATATATATATATATATATATATATATATATATATATATATATTTGTGTGTGTGGGTACAGATGTATTTAAGTACTTATGTGTTTTACTGTATATTTAATGTACATATTTTACATTCCAATGTTCTTCACATACAGGATAATGTAATTTTTATTATAAATGCATATTTCTATATACAGTATATATATATTATTATTATTATTCTTTATTTATAAAGCTCCAACAGATTCCGCAGCGCTGCCCATGGGTACAAGGATAGAAGTACAATGGTGAAACAATACAATAACAGACAACATTTTACAGACAGATACAGGGGGAATTGAGGGCCCTATTCCCGTGGGAACTTACAATCTAGATGGCTAGGAGGAAGGGATACAGGAGGTGGGGACTACAAAGGTGGGAATGATATTAGTGGGGAGATGAGGGCAACTGTTGGGTTAGTGAAGTTCATTTGTTAATGAGTCGGGTTATAGGCTTCTCTGAACAAAAAGGTCTTTAGGGGACGTTTAAAGGAGGAGAGGTTAGGGGGGAGTCTGACGGCTCGAGCAAGTGTGTTCCAGAGGGTTGGAGCCGCACAAGAGAAGTCCTGTAGTCTAGCATGAGAGGAGGTGATGGTAGAGGATGCAAGGAGCAGGTAATTGTTGGATCTTAGGGGGCGGATGGAGTATATTTGCTTATGAGTGAGGACAGCTAGAGTGGGGCAGCATTGGTGAGGGCTTTGTAGGTCAGGGTGAGAATTTTGAATTTAATTCTGCTGTGAATGGGGAGCCAGTGAAGGGACTCACAGAGAGATGCAGCAGAAACGGAGCATCGGGAGAGGTGAATTAGCCTGGCAGATGCATTTAGGGTGGATTGAAGGGGAGAGAGGTGGGAGAGAGGGTGGTCAGTTAGTAAGTTGTTACAGTAGTCAAGAGCTGCTGGTGCCACGCCACCCCCTGCAGACTCGCGGCCAATCATCATACTCGATTGGCCGCTAGCAGGGGTTGTCAATCAACCCGATCGTACTCGATCGGGTTGAATTGCGGCGATGTCTGTCCGCCTGCTCAGAGCAGGTGGAAAAGTTATGGCGCAGCGGTCTTTAGAAACACAGGGCCTCAAGCTCTATCCGGAGCTTGATAGATAGGCCCCTTTAGGTCAAATGCAGTGTCAGGTTAGCGTACATGAAGAATTGCTAACTTCAAGGCGCATTATTGAAATATTAGATATAAAATATTAAAAATTAATAATAATTATTTTAAATTATTATAGATAATGTAAAATATTTAAAGTGAATGTAAATTTTGATGCTAAAGTGCCCGGTTTTTAAAAATTTGATTAAAAAGAGGGGCACTTTAATTCATCAAAATTTACATTTCACTCGTGTTGTGAAAAATACTTACCTTTAAACTTGACAGCTGCTCCAGCTTCCCCCCAGTCGTCACAAGCCATTTCTGACGTCAGAAATGATGGATCGGTCATCCTCCAACCACGGCTCCCCCCCCCCCGGGGGAAATCGGTGTCTGATTCAATGCCGTGATTGGAGGAAGCTGGATTCCTCATTTTAGACCCAGGAAGAGGATTTGCGACGGGTTGAGGAAGCTAGAGCAGCTGTCAAGATTAAAAGGTAAGTATTTTTTCACAACACGAGTGAAATGTAAATTTTGATGAATTAAAGTGCCCCTGTTTTTAATCAAATTTTTAAAAACCGGGCACTTTAGCATCAAAAATTACATAAAAAAAATATCTATAGGAATAGATATACAGGTATAGGTATTTACAGATATACATATACAAATATGTATTTACAATAAAAATTACATTATCCTGTATGTGAAGAACATTTCAAATGTTAAATATTCATAACTGCTGTCGGGTAAGCACGTGAGCGATAGGGGTTGGTTTGTTTCTTTTGCACTCTCCATTGACTTCTATGGGGGAAAAATTAACACTGTCGCGATATTTGGGTACCACGCATCGGGTTTTGCTCACACGCTAATTGTTTACTTTCACCTTGTAATACGCGTGCTACCTGAGGCGTGCAAAAAGGTTACTTGTAGTAAAGTTTATGTACAAGCGAAAGTGCTAAATAGCGTGCTTCTTTTAATCTGGCCCTTAATGTTTTAATAATAATGTTTTAATGCATTAATCCCTAGCTAAAAGTAACTTATTTTTAAGTAACCACTGGAATTTCAAACCTTAGACTTTGCACTTTTTTACCCAGGAGCTCTTTATTTAATGGGGCATAAAGGAGCAAACATAAATACTATAAAAACTATACGCATTGCAATCCAATGTCAGCATACGCGTTTAAAGCTTTAGCTATGAAATTTGGACATTAAAATTTACTGCTGTAGAGAGGATACTTAGAATGATTAAATATATTAAATGTATATGTTATAACCATAGCACACAATATAAAATAAAATAAACAATGGCAAGTCAGAAATGCACATGCAGTATCAGTCCTGTATCAAAATGTGCATTTGCATGTCTACTGATTCAACTCAGTTAGTCTATTGCAAACATAATGAAGGTGTACAGCAAACTCAAATTGATACAGTTTATGTGGTGTTTTGCCAACACACCTAAATCCCAGAAGTGGGACATTGTTTTTCAAGTCACAAATAAGTCTCAAGTCTTAAAGGGACACTGAACCCAGATAGAGCATGCAATTTTAAGCAACGTTCTATTTTACTCCTATTAGCAATTTTCCTTCGTTCTCTTGCTATCTTTATTTGAAAAAGAAGACATCTAAGCTGTTATTTCATTCAGGACTCTGGACAGCACTTTTTTGTTGGTGGAGGAATTTATCCACCAATCAGCAAGGACAACCCAGGTTGTTCACCAAAAATGGTCCGGCATCTAAACTTACATTTTTGCATTTCAAATACAGATACCAAGAGAATTAATAAAATGTGATAATAGAAGTAAATTAGAAAGTTGCTTAACATTCCATTTTCTATCTGAATCATGAAAGAAAAAATTTGGGTTCAGTGTCCCTTTAAGTCAAGTATTGTGTCAATACAGCAAGTCACAAGGCAAGTCCCAAGTCAAGATAGGCAAGTCCAAGTCAAGTTGCAAGTCCTCAACTTTAAGCTTCAAGTGTTAAACAACTTATTAGTGCTCTTTTCTCTTAGTATCATAATATGAATTACTATAGTAAGTGTATACAAACATTTATAACGGAGGATTTTAAAATATGTTTATCACTTCCTAGTTCAAATGTATGTGAGAGATTGGCTATTGTGACAGAGCTAATAGGATTGTGTATGATGGAGTGTATGTTTCCCCATGAATTAGGCAATGTTGTTGGTGTTATTGAAAATATACTATCAATTGTGTATTACGGATCAGTAATTCACTTCACAGTTTGGATGAGGCAGAAAATTGCAGATGAGGGATCCAGTTCAGGCTAAGGCGGCAGATGTGTGACAGAGCTAATGGGATTGTGTACCATGGAGTATATATGTTTCACTAAAAGTTATGCAATGTTGTTGGGGGTATTGAAAAAAATACTATTAATTGTGTATTATTGGGCGTAATCTACTCCACAGTTTGGGATGTGGCAGAGAATCCAGTTCAGTTTTCCCTACAAGCTAAGGTTCTCTCACTTACCGCTAATTAATGTAAATAGTGTGTGCTAAGACTGCTAGTTAGAATCTGTGTGAGAGAAACAGGAATTATGCTGATGTTTAACTGTTGTCTAAAGGTTCTAGGCCGGTAAGTTTTAATATTGTTTGCATTTTGCAATTGTGTAGAAAAAACACACAACTTTAGCCAGAACTGCTTTATTCTGTTTAGCAAGCTCTTTTGAGCAAGGATTTATTTTGTTTTGTTCATGTGAAAAATTGTATTACTGCATACTGTCCGTGAATACAGGGAGTGCAGAATTATTAGGCAAATGAGTATTTTGACCACATCATCCTCTTTATGCATGTTGTCTTACTCCAAGCTATATAGGCTTGAAAGCCTACTACCAATTAAGCATATTAGGTGATGTGCATCTCTGTAATGAGAAGGGGTGTGGTCTAATGACATCAACACCCTATATCAGGTGTGCATAATTATTAGGCAACTTCCTTTCCTTTGGCAAAATGGGTCAAAAGAAGGACTTGACAGCGTCAGAAAAGTAAAAAATAGTGAGATATCTTGCAGAGGGATGCAGCACTCTTAAAATTGCAAAGCTTCTGAAGCGTGATCATCGAACAATCAAGCGTTTCATTCAAAATAGTCAACAGGGTCGCAAGAAGCGTGTGGAAAAACCAAGGCGCAAAATAACTGCCCATGAACTGAGAAAAGTCAAGCGTGCAGCTGCCAAGATGCCACTTGCCACCAGTTTGGCCATATTTGAGAGCTGCAACATCACTGGAGTGCCCAAAAGCACAAGGTGTGTAATACTCAGAGACATGGCCAAGGTAAGAAAGGCTGAAAGACGACCACCACTGAACAAGACACACAAGCTGAAACGTCAAGACTGGGCCAAGAAATATCTCCAGATTTTTCTAAGGTTTTATGGACTGATGAAATGAGAGTGAGTCTTGATGGGCCAGATGGATGGGCCCGTGGCTGGATTGGTAAAGTTCAGAGAGCTCCAGTCCGACTCAGACGCCAGTAAGGTGGAGGTGGAGTACTGGTTTGGGCTGGTATCATCAAAGATGAGCTTGTGGGGCCTTTTCGGGTTGAGGATGGAGTCAAGCTCAACTCCCAGTCCTACTGCCAGTTTCTGGAAGACACCTTCTTCAAGCAGTGGTACAGGAAGAAGTCTGCATCCTTCAAGAAAAACATGATTTTCATGCAGGACAATGCTCCATCACACGCGTCCAAGTACTCCACAGCGTGGCTGGCAAGAAAGGGTATAAAAGAAGAAAATCTAATGACATGGCCTCCTTGTTCACCTGATCTGAACCCCATTGAGAACCTGTGGTCCATCATCAAATGTGAGATTTACAAGGAGGGAAAACAGTACACCTCTCTGAACAGTGTCTGGGAGGCTGTGGTTGCTGCTGCACGCAATGTTGATGGTGAACAGATCAAAAAACTACAGAATCCATGGATGGCAGGCTTTTGAGTGTCCTTGCAAAGAAAGGTGGCTATATTGGTCACTGATTTGTTTTTGTTTTGTTTTTGAATGTCAGAAAACATAATTTATGCTTACCTGATAAATTCCTTTCTTCTGTTGTGTGATCAGTCCACGGGTCATCATTACTTCTGGGATATTATCTGCTCCCCTACAGGAAGTGCAAGAGGATTCACCCAGCAGAGTTGCTATATAGCTCCTCCCCTCTACGTCACCTCCAGTCATTCGACCAAAGACCAACGAGAAAGGAGAAGCCAAGGGTGTAGTGGTGACTGAATTATAATTTAAAAAATATGTACCTGCCTTAAAAAACAGGGCGGGCCGTGGACTGATCACACAACAGAAGAAAGGAATTTATCAGGTAAGCATAAATTATGTTTTCTTCTGTTATGTGTGATCAGTCCACGGGTCATCATTACTTCTGGGATACCAATACCAAAGCAAAAGTACACGGATGACGGGAGGGATAGGCAGGCTCATTATACAGAAGGAACCACTGCCTGAAGAACCTTTCTCCCAAAAATAGCCTCCGAAGAAGCAAAAGTGTCAAATTTGTAAAATTTGGAAAAAGTATGAAGCGAAGACCAAGTTGCAGCCTTGCAAATCTGTTCAACAGAGGCCTCATTCTTAAAGGCCCAAGTGGAAGCCACAGCTCTAGTGGAGTGAGCTGTAATTCTTTCAGGAGGCTGCTGTCCAGCAGTCTCATAGGCTAAACGTATTATGCTACGAAGCCAAAAAGAGAGAGAGGTAGCAGAAGCTTTTTGACCTCTCCTCTGTCCAGAATAAACGACAAACAGGGAAGAAGTTTGGCGAAAATCTTTAGTTGCCTGCAAGTAGAACTTGAGGGCACGAACTACATCCAGATTGTGTAGAAGACGTTCCTTCTTTGAAGAAGGATTTGGACACAAGGAGGGAACAACAATCTCTTGATTGATATTCCTGTTAGAGACAACCTTAGGTAAGAACCCAGGTTTAGTACGCAGAACTACCTTGTCTGAGTGAAAGATCAGATAAGGAGAATCACAATGAAGGGCTGATAACTCAGAGACTCTTCGAGCCGAGGAAATAGCCATTAAAAATAGAACTTTCCAAGATAACAATCTTATATCAATGGAATGAAGGGGTTCAAACGGAACACCCTGTAAAACGTTAAGAACTAAGTTTAAACTCCATGGCGGAGCAACAGTTTTAAACACAGGCTTGATCCTAGCTAAAGCCTGACAAAAGGCCTGGATGTCTGAATTTTCTGACAGACGCCTGTGTAACAAGATGGACAGAGCTGAGATCTGTCCCTTTAATGAGCTAGCCGATAAACCCTTTTCTAAACCTTCTTGTAGAAAAGACAATATCCTAGGAATCCTAACCTTACTCCAGGAGTAATCTTTGGATTCACACCAGTATAGGTATTTACGCCATATTTTATGGTAAATCTTTCTGGTAACAGGCTTCCTAGCCTGTATCAGGGTATCAATAACCGACTCAGAAAACCCACGTTTTGATAAAATCAAGCGTTCAATTTCCAAGCAGTCAGCTTCAGAGAAGTTAGACTTTGATGTTTGAATGGACCCTGAATCAGAAGGTCCTGTCTTAGAGGTAGAGACCACGGCGGACAGGATGACATGTCCACTAGATCTGCATACCAAGTCCTGCGCGGCCATGCAGGCGCTATTAGAATCACTGATGCTCTCTCCTGTTTGATTTTGGCAATCAATCGAGGAAGCAGCGGGAAGGGTGGAAACACATAAGCCATCCTGAAGTTCCAAGGTGCTGTCAAAGCATCTATCAGAACCGCTCCCGGATCCCTGGATCTGGATCCGTAGCGAGGAAGTTTGGCGTTCTGGCGAGACGCCATGAGATCTATCTCTGGTTTGCCCCAACGTCGAAGTATTTGGGCAAAGACCTCCGGATGAAGTTCCCACTCCCCCGGATGAAGAGTCTGGCGACTCAAGAAATCCGCCTCCCAGTTCTCCACTCCCGGGATGTGGATTGCTGACAGGTGGCAAGAGTGATACTCTGCCCAGCGAATTATCTTTGATACTTCTATCATTGCTAGGGAGCTTCTTGTCCCTCCCTGATGGTTGATGTAAGCTACAGTCGTGATGTTGTCCGACTGAAACCTGATGAACCCCCGAGTCTTTAACTGGGGCCAAGCTAGAAGGGCATTGAGAACTGCTCTCAATTCCAGAATGTTTATTGGCAGGAGACTTTCCTCCTGACTCCATTGTCCCTGAGCCTTCAGAGAATTCCAGACAGCGCCCCAACCTAGAAGGCTGGCGTCTGTTGTTACAATTGTCCAGTCCGGCCTGCTGAAAGGCATCCCCCTGGACAGATGTGGCCGAGAAAGCCACCATAGAAGAGAGTTTCTGGTCTCTTGATCCAGATTCAGAGTGGGGGACAAATCTGAGTAATCCCCATTCCACTGACTCAGCATGCACAATTGCAGCGGTCTGAGATGTAGGCGTGCAAAGGGAACTATGTCCATTGCTGCTACCATTAAGCCGATCACCTCCATGCATTGAGCTACTGACGGGAGTTGAATGGAATGAAGGACACGGCATGCATTTAGAAGCTTTGTTAATCTGTCTTCTGTCAGATAAATCTTCATTTCTACGGAATCTATAAGAGTCCCCAAAAATGGAACCCTTGTGAGAGGCAAGAGAGAACTCTTCTTTTCGTTCACTTTCCATCCATGCGACCTTAGAAATGCCAGAACTAACTCTGTATGAGACTTGGCAGTTTGAAAGCTTGAAGCTTGTATCAGAATGTCGTCTAGGTACGGAGCTACCGAAATTCCTCGCGGTCTCAGAACCGCCAGAAGGGCACCCAGAACCTTTGTGAAGATTCTTGGAGCCGTAGCCAATCCGAATGGAAGAGCTACAAACTGGTAATGCCTGTCTAAGAAGGCAAACCTTAGATACCGGTAATGATCTTTGTGAATCGGTATGTGAAGGTAAGCATCCTTTAAATCCACTGTGGTCATGTACTGACCCTTTTGGATCATGGGTAAGATTGTCCGAATAGTTTCCATTTTGAACGATGGAACTCTTAGGAATTTGTTTAGGATCTTTAAATCCAAGATTGGCCTGAAAGTTCCCTCTTTTTTGGGAACCACAAACAGGTTTGAGTAAAACCCTTGTCCTTGTTCCGACCGCGGAACCGGATGGATCACTCCCATTAATAATAGATCTTGTACACAGCGTAGAAACGCGTCTTTCTTTATTTGGTTTGTTGACAACCTTGACAGATGAAATCTCCCTCGTGGGGGAGATAATTTGAAGTCTAGAAGGTATCCCTGAGATATGATCTCTAGCGCCCAGGGATCCTGGACATCTCTTGCCCAAGCCTGGGCGAAGAGAGAGAGTCTGCCCCCCACTAGATCCGGTCCCGGATCGGGGGCCCTCGGTTCATGCTGTCTTAGGGGCAGCAGCAGGTTTTCTGGCCTGCTTGCCCTTATTCCAGGACTGGTTAGGTTTCCAGCCTTGTCTGTAACGAGCAACAGCTCCTTCCTGTTTTGGTGCAGTGGAAGTTGATGCTGCACCTGCTTTGAAATTCCGAAAGGGACGAAAATTAGACTGTCTAGCCTTAGCTTTGGCCTTGTCTTGAGGTAGAGCGTGGCCCTTACCTCCTGTAATGTCAGCGATAATTTCTTTCAAACCGGGCCCAAATAAAGTTTGCCCCTTGAAAGGTATATTAAGTAATTTGGACTTAGAAGTTACATCAGCCGACCAGGATTTTAGCCACAGCGCCCTACGTGCCTGAATGGCGAATCCTGAATTCTTAGCCGTAAGTTTGGTTAAATGTACTACGGCCTCCGAAACGAATGAATTAGCTAGTTTAAGGACTCTAAGCCTGTCCGTAATGTCGTCCAGCGTAGCGGAACTAAGGTTCTCTTCCAGAGACTCAATCCAAAATGCTACCGCAGCCGTAATCGGCGCGATGCATGCAAGGGGTTGCAATATCAAACCTTGTTGAACAAACATTTTCTTAAGGTAACCCTCTAATTTTTTATCCATAGGATCTGAAAAAGCACAGCTATCCTCCACCGGGATAGTGGTGCGCTTAGCTAAAGTAGAAACTGCTCCCTCCACCTTAGGGACCGTTTGCCATAAGTCCCGTGTGGTGGCGTCTATTGGAAACATCTTTCTAAATATTGGAGGGGGTGAGAACGGCACACCGGGTCTATCCCACTCCTTAGTAACAATTTCAGTTAATCTCTTAGGTATAGGAAAAACGTCAGTACTCGCCGGTACCGCAAAGTATTTATCCAACCTACACATTTTCTCTGGTATTGCAACAGTGTTACAATCGTTAAGAGCCGCTAAGACCTCCCCTAGTAATACACGGAGGTTTTCCAATTTAAATTTAAAATTTGAAATATCTGAATCCAATCTGCTTGGATCAGAACCGTCACCTACAGAATGAAGCTCTCTGTCCTCATGCTCTGCAAGCTGTGACGCAGTATCAGACATGGCCCTAGAATTATCAGCGCACTCTGTTCTCACCCCAGAGTGATCACGCTTGCCTCTTAGTTCTGGTAACTTAGCCAAAACTTCAGTCATAACAGTAGCCATATCTTGTAATGTTATCTGTAATGGCTGCCCAGATGTACTAGGCGCCATAATATCACGCACCTCCCGGACGGGAGACGCAGGTACTGACACGTGAGGCGAGTTAGACGGCATAACTCTCCCCTCGCTGTTTGGTGAAATTTGTTCAATTTGTACAGATTGGCTTTTATTTAAAGTAGCATCAATACAGTTAGTACATAAATTTCTATTGGGCTCCACCTTGGCATTGGAACAAATGACACAGGTATCTTCCTCTGAATCAGACATGTTTAACACACTAGCAATAAACATGCAACTTGGTTACAATCTTATTTAACAAAAACGTACTGTGCCTCAAAGAAGCACTAAACGATTAAATGACAGTTGAAATAATGAACTGAAAAACAGTTATAGCATCACTCTTTAAAAACAACATAACTTGTTAGCAAAGGTTTGTTCCCATTAGTAAAGCAATACTAATTAAATTTTAAACATAAAAATCACAGAGCAACGTTTTAAAACACAGTCACTATATAAATCTCACAGCTCTGCTGAGAGAATCTACTTCCCTTCAAAGAAGTTTGAAGACCCCTGAGTTCTGTTAGAGATGAATCGGATCATGCAGAAAATATAAGTGTAACTGACTGGAATTTTTGATGCGTAGCAAAGAGCGCCAAAAACGGCCCCTCCCCCTCACACACAGCAGTGAGAGAGAAACGAAACTGTCATAATCAAAACCAGCAAACTGCCAAGTGGAAAAATAATGCCCAAATATTTATTCACTCAGTACCTCAGAAATGCAAACGATTCTACATTCCAGCAAAAACGTTTAACATGATTAAATACCTATTAAAAGGTGTAATGTATTTTTACAGAGTAATTCCGGTGAAATACCATCCCCAGAACACTGAAGTGTAGAGTATACATACATGTCATTATAACGGTATAGCAGGATTTTCTCATCAATTCCATTCAGAAAATAAAAACTGCTACATACCTCAATGCAGATTCAACTGCCCGCTGTCCCCTGATCTGAAGCTTTTACCTCCCTCAGATGGCCGAGAAACAGCAATATGATCTTAACTACTCCGGTTAAAATCATAAGAAAAACTCTGGTAGATTCTTCTTCAAACTCTGCCAGAGAAGTAATAACACGCTCCGGTGCTATTGTAAAATAACAAACTTTTGATTGAAGTTATAAAAACTAAGTATAATCACCATAGTCCTCTCACACCTCCTATCTAGTCTTTGGGTGCAAGAGAATGACTGGAGGTGACGTAGAGGGGAGGAGCTATATAGCAACTCTGCTGGGTGAATCCTCTTGCACTTCCTGTAGGGGAGCAGATAATATCCCAGAAGTAATGATGACCCGTGGACTGATCACACATAACAGAAGAAATGTATATTTGTGAATGTTGAGATGTTATATTGGTTTCACTGGTAAAAATAAATAATTGAAATGGGTATATATTTGTTTTTTGTTAAGTTGCCTAATAATTATGCACAGTAATAGTCACCTGCACACACAGATATCCCCCTAAAATAGCTATAACTAAAAACAAACTAAAAACTACTTCCAAAACTATTCAGCGTTGATATTAATGAGTTTTTTGGGTTCATTGAGAACATGGTTGTTGTTCAATAATAAAATTAATCCTCAAAAATACAACTTGCCTAATAATTCTGCACTCCCTGTAAACAGGCCAATGCTTTTACACCTAATCCAGTGTGTGTGGAGTACTTTTCAGTAAAAAAAAAACACTGTGTGCTAAAACTGTTCCCTAAATAAAAGTCCAGGATTAGAGATATAATTTTGTCATAGTATAGATTATTTTCTATAAGGGCACCCACCTATCTCAGTTCAATTTGTTTGCCTAGGGATATGATTAAAAATGTGACATACACTTATTAAAGACAAGCAGTGAATAAAAAGTATTTTTTTGGTAAATGAGAGTGACAGAAACAAAATAATTTTATTGAAATAACACAAGTGGTTCTCGCTTTGCAAGAGAGAGAGGTAACATAAAAAATGGATGCAGATGAACCTATGAAGTTATGCTGTGCTGTGTGTTAATAAAAAAAGGAGTGTTAGGCATTTCATAGATATTGTTTTGTTTATGAAGCTCCAGGGACCACCATAGAGTGATCCACAACTCTGGTCTTTGATTTTAGAAGGTATAAAGTCTTTCCAAGTCAGACTGCTCAAATCCAAGCCAAGTTGCAAGTCATTGTTGTCAAAGTCTAAGTTGAGTCACAAGTCTTCTTTGATTATTTCGAGTTGAGTCAGAAGTCATGAAATTTGTGACTTGAGTCCAAGTCAAGTCATGTGACTCAAATCCACAACCATGCTAAAACCACATCACACATGTGCTATAAATGGAAAGTTAATATGCACATGCATGATATTACTACACGTGTTTTCAGTATAAACAAATGAATAAATGTGCAGTTAATAAATCCATGGTTTACCATATCAGAAGGTCAGAAATAAAAAACAAAATAAGGTAAAAAATTAGTAGTGAAAAAGAAAAGAAAAAAAGGATGTGCTGTATGCATGAAAAAAAGTCACAAAACCTGTGATACTTTTCTTTCGGAAGGAAAATGAAAGGAAAGAAAAAGAAAAAAGAGAGATGGTCTGTGATAATTATTTTAGAGGCATTTTTGAAGGTGCAGCCTTTATGTTTTTTTTAACTAAAATTGAAAGTAAATCCTAGCGTTTTACAAATGCTAGGATTGACTATTGAAACAAATAACGGGCACTTTCATTCATGAGGTATAGGATACTTCATGTAGAAAACTCCTTTATTTGATTCAATCGATCGCCGCTTTTACCTTGTACAGCAGCCCACTGCAAAAAAAATATTTGGCTAAGAGGTAACGTTTTCACCTCTTAGCCAATAGCCGTTCGGTAAATCTGGCTCCAATGGGCGCCAATCTGGATTTAACGCACGGCTATTTTTTTTTTTGCCGTGGGCTGCTGTACAAGGTAAAAGCAGCGATCGATTGAATCAAATAAAGGAGCTTTCTACATGAAGTATCTTATACTTCATGAATGAAAGTCCCCTTTATTTGTTTCAATAGTCAATCCTAGCGTTTGTAAAACGCTAGGATTTACTTTCACTTTAAAGGGACTTGTAAAAACAAAATGCTATTCTTTGACAGAGCGTATTAGTTTTAAACAAAGTAACTTTCTTCTCTATTGTGTTTCATCCCTAAAATGTGTTTCTGCACATGTGTTAGATGGTTTTACATTGAGACATTATAGGGAAGGGGGAGCTAAGAGACAGCAAGACAGAGCTCCCAGTCCAGATACCCCACAACATATGCAGGTGCTCTGCAGAAATAACCAAAATTGCAAAACATTACTACTCAGAGAATGAGGCCCATTTATCAAGCTCCGCATGGAGCTTGTGGGCCCGTGTTTCTGGCGAGTCTTCAGACTCGCCAGAAACAGCAGTTATGAAGCAGCGGTCTAAAGACTGCTGCTCCATATCCCTGTCTGCCTGCTCTGATTAGGCGGACAGAGATCGCCGCAATTTAACCCGATCGAGTATGATGATTGGCTGCGAGTCTGCAGGGGGCGGCGTTGCACCAGCAGCTCTTGTGAGCTGCAGGTGCAATGCTGAATACGGAGAGCGTATTGCTCTCCGCATTCAGCGAGGTCTTGCGGACCTGATCCACACTGTCAGATCAGGTCCGCAAGACCTTTGATAATTCGGCCTCAATGCTTTTTTTAAAATAATTTGTTATACCACATCTAGTAAACAAGAGTGTGACACATTCTTTCCTTAATTTTGCAAATCAAACACCTAATGGTTTCACATTTAGCATCAATTAATATTCCAAAAAAAAAAAAGGAGGAATATTTAGAATTATATACCAATGTATTTCAATTAAAATAGCAATTGAAAATGTAAGGATAACATTTTATTTTATTTCACCTTGTACCATCTTGCATATAAGATAGGCCCACAGTACGCTACCCATTATGCTTGACCACATTAAAATTACAGCGTAAATTTATATTAAAATCCATTGTAAAACTGAATAACCAGAGAATGTTTAGCGCGACTGACATCCTTTTGGCACACCCTATACTCATAAGGGATATCGCAACTGCGCTAAACATTGCTTATATTGGGCCAGATTATGAGTGGAGTGCAAATTAATGCTCCCGCTTGAAAGTTAATAGTGCTAGAATTCAGATTTTTCTTTCGTCAGGTTGCACTCTTATTATTGAAAATAAACTGTTTTCACTCTTGCGGTAACCCGGCAAGTGCAAAAATTCGAAGTTAGAATATTGAATGTTCATTTGTTCCCCTATAGAAGTCAAAACACCCAATTCTCACGCAAACCCAATTCCATATTCTCATTTGCACTAACCTGACATAAAAATATGAATATTTCTTACTGCAATGTTCTTTACATAGCAGAATATGTTCTATTTATTCAGAAATGCATATTTCTATATATCTGATGATATTATGGTAACCTATATATCTATACACACATGATTATATATAGATATATACAGGTATTTAGGAATATCCATTTACAGACACATAGAACATATTCTGCTATGTGCAGAACATTGAAATGTAAAGAGTTCCAATGCACGCACTTATCTATATATGTCTATATATGTATACTATACATATGTATTTATATGTGTATATACATTTGTAAATACAAATATAAACATATAAATACATAAATACAAATATACACACATATATATATATATATATATATATATATATATATATATATATATATATATATATATATATACACACACACACACACACATATATATATATATACACACACACACACACATATATATATATATACACACACACACATATATATATATATATATATATATATATATATATATACATATCCATCTTTAGACATGTACAGTATATGTATGTATCTCAATGTTAAAGTCCATTTACTGCCTTATTTTTCTAATACCTGAGACCTCCTATATTTGAGCCTTTATAACTTTTGTGTGCTATATTTTGTTTTTAATAATTTGTTATTATGAGTGTAACTATACTTTGTAATGTATTTTTTATGTCTTTTTATGTTTTGTAAAACAGTTAACCAGAGCTTTGAAGTTGCGGTAATCATTCTAGCGTAAATTGTGATTGCACGCACACGATCGTGTTTACTTTCAACTCGTAATACTAGCGGTAAGCCCAATGAGCGCATACCCTTGCAATATACCCCTTATCGGTCAGGTGCAAACGTTTGCGCTACACTCATAATCTGGCCCATTATGTGTTGCGCTCAAAAAAATAGTGCAACTTTAGACCTGAAGTAAAGTGTTACAAGAAAAGAATCACTAAACACTTGTAAAACATAGTATTGCACTTATTTTAGGGAAGGGTTCAAAAGTATATATATATATATATATATATATATATATATATATATATATATAAAAATTTAATTGTATGTGTATCTATGAAAACATGTGTATTTATGTGTTTATATGTGCACACATACATACATGTATGTGCATATATACACATGTATATACACTTTTGAGCCTTCCCAGTCATCTTGAAATGTCCAATAACAAAATTTAATGGGCGAGATTACACATACGGCGTAGGCTTCAGCCCAATTGCTGAAATCCGCGCCGCCCGTAATTTTACCTCACACATCGGGGTATTACATAAACCCCGTCGGCAGTTCATAAAGTGCCGTAAATCGGACAAACTAGCGATGTTCAGTTATGAGAGTAAATACAAATTTCTGGAGTGGCCAGTGACTTACGGCACTTTAGAAACTGCCTGCGCCTAAGAAAATAAAAAAAAAGTCAAATCTCCTGTAAAAGTCTAATCCGCCTCCAAAAAATAAACCCAACACATAAAACCCCTATATCCGACATCAAACCCACATTGGAACTAATAAAAAAAAGTATTAACCCCTAAACCGACAACCCCCCACAATGCAATAAGCCTAATTCCACTATTAACCCCTAATCCGCAATTCACCCACATTGCGATCTACCTAATAAAAGTATTAACCCCTAAATCCGCCAACCCCAACATCGCACACTACCAATTAAAGGTATTAACCCCTAATCCGCCATTCAGCCACATTGCAATAAACCTAATAAAGTATATTAACCCCTAATCCGCTATTAACCCACAACACAATAAAACTAATAAATCTATTAACCCCTAATCTGCCAAACCCACACAACACAATAATCCTAATAAATCTATTAACCCCAAATCCGCCAAACCCCCACAATGCAAATAACTAATTAAATTACTAAGCCCCCTAACCTAACACCCCCTAAATTAACCCCAATTACCTAAATTAAAAAATACTAAATTACAATTAAAATAAAAAAGCTAACATTACTTGAAAATAAAAAAACCTAAATTTAAATGAATCTAAAAAAAGTCTAACATTACATAAAATAATAAACCAAATTATAACAAATAAAAAAAAAATAATAAACCTAACCCTATGAAAATAAAAAAGACCCCCAAAATAAAAACACCCCCTAATCTAATACTAAACTACCAATAGCCCTTAAAAGGGCCTTTTGTAGGGCATTGCCCAAAAGTTAAACAGCTCTTTTCCTAAAACAAATACAAAGTCCCTCTAACAGTAAAACACCCCATCCACCAAACCCCCCAAAATAAAAAAATCCTAACACTAAAAAATCATAAACTACCCATTGCCCCTAAAGGGGCATTTGTATGGGCATTGCCCTTAAAAGGGCATTCAGCTCTTTTACTGCCCTTAAAAGGGCATTCAGCTCTTTTAAGAGTGCCCAGAAATCCATAATCTTAAAAAAAAAAAAAAAAAGCCTAAAGGGCATATTTATCAAGCTTGATGCCCTGTGTTGATGCAGAACACTGTTATATTACACACAGCCATAGGCTGTACACTCTAGTGACCTATTTATAACTGTCCCTAATTTGCCACAGCAGGGAAGGTGACCAAAGTTACAACATGGCAGCGCCCATTGTTTTATAGACACAATGGGGCATATTTATCAAGCTCCGATTGGCTGCGAATCTGCAGGGGGCGGCATTGCACCAGCAGTTCACAAGAACTACTGGTGCAATGATAAATGCCGACAGCCTATTCTGTCGGCATTTATAGATGTGCAGCGGATCATGTCCGCTGTTCAAATCAGCCAATAGGATTTCAGTAGCTCTCATCCTATTGGCTGATTTGAATTTGAAGAATCAAATTAGACAATAGGAATGCAAGGGACGCCATATTTAATTGCGTACCTTGAATTCACTATTCAGTGTACGGTGGCGACCATACAAAGAGGGTCCTTAACGTTCCATGGCTCCGCGATCGGCGGTCCTGCTTCGTGCTCATCTCCGCTCCGTGCTGGCTTGGTCCTGGAAGAAGAAGGAAGAGGTCTCTGCTTGGAAGAAGATGTTGGCCGCTTGGAAGAAGACTTCACCGCTGGAACAGGACCTTCTCTGCTGGACTTCAGGAACGGTGAGTACCTACAAAGACTTAGGTTTTTGTTTATTTTTTGGGTTTTTTTTTTTTTTTTAGATTAGTGATTTCTGGGTACTGAAAGGCTGAATGGCCTTTTAAGGGCAGTAAAAGAGCTGAATGCCATTTTAAGGGCAATGCCCATACAAATGCCCCTTTAGGGGCAATGGGTAGTTTATGATTTTTAGTGTTAGGTTTTTTATTTTTGGGGTGGGGGGTTTTACTGTTAGAGGGGCGACTTAGTATTTTTTTTAAGGAAGAGCTGTTTAACTTAGGGCAATGCCCTACAAAAGGCCCTTTTAAAGGCTATTGGTAGTTTAGTATTAGATAAGGGGGTGTTTTTATTTTGGGGGGGTTATTTTTTTTATTTATTTTTTTGATAATTTGGTTTATTATTTTATGTAATGTTAGACTTTATTTTTTGTAATCTTAGATTAATTTAAAGTTAGGTTTTTTATTTTTAAAAAATGTTAGTTTTTTTATTTTAATTGTAACTTAGTATTTTTTAATTTAGGTAATTGGGGTTAATTTAGGGAGTGTTAGGTGAGGGGGCTTAGTAATTTAATTAGTAATTTGCGTTGTGGGGGTTTGGCGATTAGGGGTTAATAGATTTATTAGAATTATTACATTGTGTGGGTTTGGTGGATTAAGGGTTAATAGTTTTATTAGGTTTATTGCATTGTGAGTTAAAGCGGATTAAGGGTTAATATACTTTATTAGGTTTATTGTGATGTGGGTGAATGGTGGATTAGGGGTTAATATACTTTATTAGTTATTGCGGTGGGAGATTGCAGTTGACAGGTAGATAGATATTGCGTATGCGTTAGGTGTTAGTTAATGCTTTCAGGCAGTTACGGAGTTACGGTGCTTACATTTTCAACGCAAGGCTTGCTGCACCTGCCTATTGGCTAGATTACGAGTTTTTGTCGGTAAGGCTGTGCGGTGCTAACGCTCCTTTTTTTCTTACCGCTCACTTAAGCCAACACTGGTATTACGAGTTTTCTGCAAGCCGGCGTTAGCCTCAGAAAAGTGAGCGTTGAGCAAAACTTAGCTCCACATCTCACCTCAATACCAGCGTTGCTTACGGTAGCGGTAAGCTGGCAAAACGTGCTTGTGCACGATTTTCCCATAGGAAACAATGGGGCTGAGCTGGCTGAAAAAAAACCTAACACCAGCAAAAAAGCAGCGTTCAGCTCCTAACGCAGCCCCATTGTTTCCTATGTCTGCATACACCCTAACATGAACCCCGAGTCTAAACACCCCTAATCTTACACTTATTAACCCCTAATCTGCCGCCTCCGCTATCGCTGACACCTACATTAAATTATTAACCCCTAATATGCCGCTCCGGACACCGCCACCACCTACATTATACTTATGAACCCCTAATCTACTGCCCCCAACATTGCAGACACCTACATTATATTTATTAACCCCTAATCTGCCCCCCCAAACGTCGCCGCAACTATATTAAATTTATTAACCCCTAATCCTCTGACCCCAATGTCACCACTACTATATTAAATTTATTAACCCCTAAACCTATGTCTAACCCTAAATCTAATTTAAATTAAACTAAATAAATTTAACTTAATTAAATAAATTAATCCTATTTAAAACTAAATACTTACTGATTAAAAATAAACCCTAAGCTAGCTACAATATAACTAATAGTTACATTGTAGCTAGTTTAGGATTTATATTTATTTTACAGGCAACTTTGTATTTATTTTAACTAGGTACATTAGTTATTAAATAGTTATTAACTATTTAATAACTACCTAGCTAAAATAAGTACAAAATTACCTGTAAGATAAACCCTAACCTAAGTTACAATTACACCTAACACTACACTATAATTAAACTAATTACCTAAACTACCTACAATTAATTACAATTAAATTAAATAAACTAAATTACGAAAAAAAACAAACACTAAATTACAGAAAAAAAAGAATTACAAGATTTTTAAACTAATTACACCTAATCTAATGCCCCTAATAAAATAAAAAAGCCCCCCAAATTAATAAAATTCCCTACCCTATACTAAATTACAAATAGCCCTTAAAAGTGCCTTTTGCGGGGCATTGCCCCAAAGTTATCAGCTCTTTCACCTGTAAAAAAAAATACAATACCCCCCCAACATTAAAACCCACCACCCACACACCCAACCCTACTCTAAAACCCACCCAATCCCACCTTAAAAAAAACTAACACTACCCCCTTGAAGATCACCCTACTTTGAGCTGTCTTCACCCACCCGGGCACAAGTGGTCCTCCAGAGGGTCCGAAGTCTTCATCCTATCCGGCCACAAGAGGACATCCAGACCGGCAGAAGGCTTCATCCAGACGGCATCTTCTATCTTCATCCTTCCGGAGCGGAGCGGGTCCATCTTCAAGACATCCGAGGCGGAGCATCCTCTTCATCCGACGGCCGATGACTGAATGACTGATCCTTTAAATGACGTCATCCAAGATGGTATCCCTTGAATTCCGATTGGCTGATAGAATCCTATCAGCCAATCAGAATTAAGGTAGTAAAAATCCTATTGGCTGATGCAATCAGCCAATAGGATTGACTTCGCATTCTATTGGCTGATTGGAACAGCCATCAGCCAATTGCATCAGCCAATAGGATTTTTCCTACCTTAATTCCGATTGGCTGATAAAATGCTATCAGCCAATCGGAATTCAAGGGACGACATCTTGAATGACATCATTTAAAGGACCAGTTATTCAGTCGTCGGCCGTCGAATGAAGAGTATGCTCCGCGTCGGATGTCTTGAAGATGGACCCGCTCCGCTCCGGAAGGAGGAAGATAGAAGATGCCACCTGGGTGAAGCCTTCTGCAGGTCTGGATGTCCTCTTCTGGCCGGATAGGATGAAGACTTCTGCCCCTCTGGAGGACCACTTGTGCCCGGCTGGGTGAAGACGGCTCAAGGTAGGGTGATCTTCAAGGGGGTAGTGTTAGTTTTTTTTTTATTGGGTGGTTTTTAGAGTAGGGTTGGGTGTGTGGGTGGTTTTAATGTTGGGGGGGTATTGTATTTTTTTTACATGTGAAAGAGCTGATTACTTTGGGGCAATGCCCCGCAAAAGGCCCTTTTAAGGGATATTTGTAATTTAGTATAGGGTAGGGAATTTTATTATTTGGGGTGGCTTTTTTATTTTATTTGGGGGTTTTAGATTAGGTGTAATTAGTTTAAAATTCTTGTAATTCTTTTTTTTTTCGTAATTTAGTTTATTTAATTTAAATGTAATTAATTGTAGGTAGTTTAGGTAATTAGTTTAATTATAGTGTAGTGTTAGGTGTAATTGTAACTATACTTATTTTACAGGTAATTTTGTACTTATTTTAGCTAGGTAGTTATTAAATAGTTCATAACTATTTAATAACTATTGTACCAAGTTAAAATAAATACAAAGTTGCCTGTAAAATAAATATAAATCCTAAGCTAGCTGCAATGTAACTATTAGTTATATTGTAGCTAGCTTAGGGTTTATTTTATCGGTAAGTATTTAGTTTTAAATAGGATTAATTTATTTAATTGTGTTAAATTTATTTCGTTTAATTTAAATTATATTTAATTTAGGGGGGTTAGACTTAGGGTTAGATTTAGGTTTAGGGGTTAATAAATTTAATATAGTAGCGGCGACGTTGGGGTCGGAAGATTAGGGGTTAATAAATGTAGGTAGGTGTCGGCGATGATAGGGACAGCAGATTAGGGGTTAATAATATTTGACTAGTGTTTGCGAGGCGGGAGTAGGGATGGGCGAATATTTCGCAACATTCGAAAATTGTCACGAATTTTAACACATTCGTTCGTTCGAATCGAATTTCGATTGTTTACATAACATTCTAACATTCAATTTTCGAATGTTCAGTTTCCAATTTTACGATTACATTCGAAAATATTATTTTCGAAAAATTTGAATTTAGATTGTAATAGTATTTCTAATTCTTTTTCTTTAAATGTAATTTTCGAATTATGCAATATTCGAATTAAAAAATTTGAATTTAGATTGTAATAGTATTTCTAATGCTTTTTCTTTAAATGTAATATTCGAATTATGCAATACGTGTATTCGAATTCGAAAAATTCGAATTTAGATTGTAATAGTATTTCTAATGCTTTTTCTTTAAATGTAATATTCGAATTATGCAATATTTGAATTCGAAAAATTTGAATTTATATTCGAATTCGAAAAATTCGAATTTATATTCGAATTCGAAAAATTTGAATTTATATGTTTGTAATAGTATTTCTAATGCTTTCTTTAAATGTAATATTCGAATTATGCAATATTCTATATGGAAACATTTGAAATGATATATTTGTATCTATTATGTATCAATTTACTAGATTCCCGCCCTACCACATGAACTATTGAACTTCTGAATAGTATTTGTTAAATAGAATGTTAAATTCGAAATTTCTAATGTGGACATTCGATATAATTATAAACATTCAAATTCGAAAATAACATTCGAAAACTGTAAATAGCATTCGATTTTCGAATTTTTAAGAATATTCGTTCTTATCGACATTCGGATTTAGAATTCTAATTTCGGTAATAACATTCGTTCTACATTCAAAATTCGAAAATTTACACATTCGCCCATCCCTAGGCGGGAGTGCGGCGGTTTAGGGGTTAATATATTTATTAAAGTGGCAGCGATGTCCGGTTGGCAGATTAGGGGTTAAACATTTTAGTTAAGTGTTTCCGATGTGGGGGGGCCTCGGTTTAGGGGTTAAAATGTAGTTTATGGGTGTTAGTGTACTTTTAGCACTTTAGTTAAGAGTTTTATGTTCCGGCGTTAGCCCATAAAACTCTTAACTACTGATTTTTAAATGTGGTAGGAGTCTGGACAGGAGAGGGTCTACCACTCACTTTTTCAGGCTATCGTAATACCTGCGTTAGGAAAATCCCATTAAAAAGATAGGATACGCAATTGACGTAAGGGGATTTGCGGTAAGCTAAAGTCGCAGAAAAAAAGTGAGCGGTAGACCCTTTCTTGCCTGACTCGTAATACCAGCGGGCGTTAAAAAGCAGCGTTGGGACCCCTCAACACTGCTTTTTAAGGCTAAAGCAAGACTCGTAATCTCGCCGTATGTGTGGAGAGGTGAAAATGGAGTAAAATGTCTCTATTTGCTGCGTAAGTCCTTGCACTCAATATGTGATACCAATTTGCGACGCGGTTCTATGTTAGCTTATGGGAGTAAAAATTGCGGCCGACGGGTGAAATATACGTGCCGCATTTATATGCGGCGCTGTATTTGTGATACCAAAAATGAGTATGTAATCTTGCCCAATACGTTTTGTTTTTTCACAGATATATAGATAGATAGATGGATAGATAGATAGATAGATAGATAGATAGATAGATAGATAGATAGATAGATAGATGATAGATAGATTTCAAATTAAAAGAAAATTTTCTTCTAAGTGAAGAACAGGTATTTGAAGTATTTGTTAATGCACTTTTGTCTTTAGGACAGTTGGACTAGCGCACCTTTGGGTTAGAGCTTGAGTGAAAGCCATAAAAGGTTTCTTTAGCGCACACATAGAAACCTATGGGAAGGGGGTGTAGTGCGGCCTTGTTATCCGCCCTTTTAATGTTAGTGGGCCTGAGTCCTTTGCCCTAGTGATAACGTTTTACTTTCAACTTGTAATAGCAGCGCAAACATAGGAGCGCTATTGATTTACCTTGAGCTGCACATTTTTGCGATCCAAAAATAATATTACCCAAAATTCAGATTTCAGAATGTGTTGATAACTCACTTTTGCTATGTATGATTCTACCTTTGCCTAAACTATCTCAGGATCCCCAATATAGGCCCCATGCTATGAGGTGTTTGCCAGTCATATGTTTGTCAATAACCTGGCTATATACAAAATGACTCATTTGAATAGGACAATTATAGCTTTATAAAATGGATCCCTGTCTCTCCCCTGTCTCTCTTTGTATTGTGGATAGAAGAGAGATAATACCTACATGATTTTGTTTTATATGCACATTTTATCAGTGGTAGATTTTGCAATAGTGATCACTTAATAGCCAACAGATGTGTGACCCACTTTCAAATACCTTTGCACTCTGAGAGCTTCATCATTTTATGTGACATCATTGTATGAGATGTCCTTTGCAATGAAAAGGGCCATATTTAATGCATTACTACCAGCCCTACGGCATTATTTAAAGGGAAATTAAACACAAAGGGCCAGATAACAAGTGGAGCCCTAAATATCGCTTTCTTGAGCTTGCGTTTGCGTTGCTCGGAAGCATTGCGCTTACCAGAGCGTGCTTACATAGGCTCAAATGGGAGCCTAGTTTTCATGCTAAGTGCAGGGGGTAAGTAAGGCAGCGATGGGCAGCAATTTGTAAATATATATGTATATGCTTATATACATATATATTTATCTGTTAATATGTGTATATACACTTTTTAACACATAAATATATTTGTATATAAGCATATACTGTACATATACATTTACAGGGAACACACAGTTCCAATAGACTGCAATGTAAAGGGTCTTTTTAGTGACATTTGTTTTCTAACACCCCACTCCTGCCAACCCCTAAACTGCCTTGTTCAGTTATTTTTTTTATATAAAAAAATATGCAACTTTTTTTTTTTAATAAAAAAAACGATAATGCCCTCTATTTTGAGGGCTTTGGGGCACTTTTAGTAAATTAACAAGAGATCTAATCTATGGTTCATTTTCTGAGCTCTAATTTTTAAAGTTTCATCAGCTGTTTAAAAATTGAAAAATAAATGTAAAGTTTTAGGGGCATATTTATCAATGTGCGAGTGGACATTATACGAAGTAAAGTATCATGTCCGCCACACATCAATAAATGCCGACAGCATACGCTGTTGGCATTTATCATTGCACCAGCAGTTCTTGTGAAATGCTGGTGCAATGCCGCGCCCTGCAGATTTGCGGCCAATCGGCTGCTAGCAGGGGTGTTAATCAGAGCAGGCGGACAAGTTTTGGAGCAGCGGTCTTTAGAAACAAGGGGCATCAAGCTCCATACGGAGCTTGATAAATATGCCCCATTGTGTCTATAAAACAATGGGCACTGCCATGTTGTAACTTTGGTCACCTTCTCTGCTGTGGCCAATTAGGGACAGTTATAAATAGGTCACTAGAGTGTGCAGCCATTGGCTGTGTGGAATATAACAGTGTTCTGTACTTCCATTTCTAACAGGAACTGAAAAACTCACAATTTCGGGGACAAGATAAATAATGAAAGTATATTGCAGAGTTTTTTTATTATATACGATTTATCGTTTTATATTACCATCTCAAAGTGTTTAATGTCCATTTAAAGTGTGCTTGCTTTGGTTTTGCATATATTAAATTAAATTCATCCAGTTTCCAGAGCCATCTCTCCCTGCTGCATGTTTGTTTGTTTATTTACTTATCTATTTAATTAGGGTGCACAGTAGCTGTGATTAATCCTTACAATGTCAAAATGTTATACACACTTTAATTACAAGTTACATTTTCGTAATACTTAATGATGATGCAGTTTAACCAATTAAGGGCCAGATTACAAGTGACGCGCTAACAGATACGCGCAAGCAATTTCGGGATTATCACGGCTCTTTGCGCCTGTCAGATGTAGCACTCGTATTACAAGTTGAAAGTAGACGTGATTGATTGAGCGCAATTGAATTTAATGCACGTCGGGATAGAACAACCTCAGAGCCCTGGTTAACCATTTTGCGGAACAAAAAAGTGTCACAAAACACCTCAAAAATACATTACAAAGTACAGTTACACTAAAGTAACACTGTCTAATAAAAATTATTAAAAATAAAATCATTACACAAAAAAGCTATAAGGGCTCAAAGATATGAGGTTTCAGGTGTTAGAAAAAAAACAGGAAAACGGATTTAACATTGACATAGATACATATACTGTATGTCTAAAGATGTATATGTGGGGGCGTGGCTAGGCAGCGCCGGGAGAGGACGCTAATTTAGTGATCTCTAGCTTGGGATCCTAAAGTTTGGACTTCTAAAAATAAACAGTTTAGGTGGCGGAAAATTGCTCACTCATCTACATGGATGCTTGCTGATTAAGAAAATACCTAATTTGGCGATACTTATTCCGTCTTTATCCTGCCTTGCCTATTGAGGCCTTAATACGCAAGATCCCTGACACCCTCTCCCGGTGCGCCGAATATAACTACCAACTTCAATTCACATAATAAGCTGCAACTGACCAATATGGAGGAGGCTTATAGGATATTGCATATTCTCCTACAGAACTTTGATCGGCAACTTGACCAGTGCTATTCAGATTTATCGAGTACATTAGCTCAGGCAATGCGGGGAGCAACCAACGATACCCTATATAACATGGATCCAGAAACTGCGTCGAGAGCTAAAGCACCGGAGCACATACACGCTTCTCTCCCTCAACTTAATAGCAGTATCGATACGTCGGGACTTACATCACAAGCCCAGAGCGACCCATCTATTGCGGAGCAAGAAACAAAGAGCCCTAGTGATATGCCAATGGGCGGCAGCTGCACGGGAATATCATCAGAGACTTCGCTAATACCGATACCACCAGCTATCACAGCCGACTTAGTCTTTACCGGAGATGGTGCACATACCCACCCCGTACATGCCCTTATATCACTTGTGAGCTATACATGGGTAGTGTTTGATAGGATTCAGCTCTCCATATAGCGCTGACTTGATCACTGAGCTCCTGGGTTACACAGCACATGGATTAATACCTTACAAGCTATTATAGGGAACCAGGCATTATTAGCGATACATGGTCTTTAGATCTTTATATACATGAGATAAAATATGCTTATGAATGTTAGTTGTCTATCGAGTTCCAGAACCAACAGTTCTATTGAAACACAGCTACCCAGCTCTATGTTTAGTTTCAGCTGTATAGATACAGCCTATATATAGAATCAAGCATAGTACAGTACAGTTAGTATGAAGGGACAGATTGTATATAGCAACAAAACTAGTACAGTACCCTCTAGTATTCAAGTACAGCTAGAATGCAGTAACGAGTTTTGTATATTACTTATACACAGTATTAGATGTTTTACTTTACAGTTTTTCATATATAGCCTCTTGAAACACCAGAAACAACCACTCCCCATGTACACATTTGGGATGTTTGCCTATCCCCCTCCTCCTTTGTTTACTCTATTGTGATGTCCCTGTTGGTGCGGCACTCCTCCCCCTTCTCCGTCCTCACCCTTTCTCTCTTTGGTTTCTCCTTTCTTCTTCTTTCCCCTATACTTAGAGCGGCTCTTGCCCGCTGCCTTTTCTCTCTTTTCTTTACATAATATGGCTTAGATGTAGCCAGTTCAGTATCTAACTCCCCACTTCCAGTTCCTATTGATATAGAAAGCTACTGAATACCCTTCTCATAGTTATGGGGATCATTCTCTACTTAATATAAAATAAAATGAAGTTCCACTTTATATAGCTCCAACATTGCTATCCTATCTACCCAGGACATGCTGTATAGTCAACTAATTGTATATTAAGAGTCTATGTTCTCATCTTTATCTATAAAGAGTATCTCTTCTTACTATACTCACAAGTCCTTTAGTTAATATTTATGTATTCTTCAATGATAGAATATGGACTCAATATGTGATGCCACAGCATTTTACATGTCTCAAGAGGATACCCTTCAAAAATGAGAGTAATGTATATTGTGCCTTGTTGTACTTGATCTTAAGGGGCAAACCCTGTATGTTATGTTACCTTGAAACTTCAATAAAAATTGTTTAAAAAAAAAATAAAAAATGTATATGTATGTATATATATATATATATATAAATATATACACCGAAAACGTTCACCTAAGTAAAGTTTTGGTGATTAACACGGAGAGTGCCTTTCTTGCTTCATTTCTACATTACATATTTAAAGTGCACCCCGGAGGTTGCATGTTAATAGTGAGTGTGGGATCCACTTTGAATATTATATATATATTAATAAATATATGTGTGTGTGTGTATACATATGTATTTATATGTCTATATGTATTTACACATATAAACACATAAATGCATATGTACAGTCCTGGCCAAAAGTTTTGAGAATGACACAAATATTAATTTTCACAAAGTCTGCTACCTCAGTTTTTATGATGGTAATTTGCATATACAGATGGCCCTCGGTTCAAATTGCGCCGTTTTAGAATAACAACCTTTTTTCAGTCATGTGACTGCTATTGAAAAGCTTTGGAAAGCAGTGCACTAATTAAAATAGCCAGTAGGTGGAGCTGTCCACTTGCTTTGCAGCAAATTTATGCAACTTAACAGACTGAAATTTATCTGTGTACACAGAACAGACATTAGCTATCGAGCAACAAGATTTAGCAGCTACTTCCCTATTATCTTCCTGTCCAGCTGCTTGAGGTGAGGGTGCCTAACTGCCTATTAATCACTGCAGATTGAAATGCATAGAATAGGTGCAGACCCAATATTATCTAACATGCTAACAATGCAGAGAACTGATTGCAGAAACATGCAAGTAAAAAAACGTTTTTGTTCATTAATTCATTATTTAATTAGGTGCTGTTAGCAAATGTCTTTGTTCATTAAACTTAGTTTGATGATGATACAGTCTATATTATTAGGTTTATAATGCTGTTTAGCATTTAAAGACTTCATTTCAAAGCTTTAAAAATAATGTATTAGGTGTTACTTATGACAATTTTGAGAGGGGCCTGGAACCTAACTCCCTCATTTCCCATTGACTTACATTATAAACTGGGTTTCAATTTACAACCATTCCTCCTGGAACCTAACCCCAGCGTAAACTGAGGGCTACCTGTACTCCAGAATGTTATGAAGAGTGATCACATCAATTGCAATAAATTGCAAAGTCCCTCTTTGCCATGAAAATGAACTTAATCCCCCAAAAAACATTTCCACTGCATTTTAGCCCTGCCACAAAAGGACCAGCTGACATCATGTCAGTGATTCTCACGTTAACACAGGTGTCAGTGTTGACGAGGACAAGGCTGGAGACCACTCTGTCATGTTGACTGAGTTAGAATAACAGACAGGAAGCTATAAAAGGAGGGTGGTGCTTGAAATCATTGTTCTTCCTCTGTTAACCATGGTTACCTGCAAGGAAACATGTGCAGTCATGTGCAGTCATCAAGGGAATTAAAGGCAAGGATATTGCTGCTTCTAAGATTGCACCTAAATCAACCCTTCATGGGATCATCAAGAACTTCAAGGAGAGAGGTTCAATTGTTGTGAAGAAGGCTTCAGGGCAACCAAGAAAGTCCAGCAAGCACCAGGACCGTCTCCTAAAGTTGATTCAGCTGCGGGATCAGGGCACCACCAGTGCAGAGCTTGCTCAGGAATGGAGGCAGGCAGGTGTGAGTAAGGTCTTGAAAAAGAAGGTCAAACACTGCAAATATTGACTCTTTGCATAAACTTAATGTAATTGTCAAAAAAAACTTTGACACTTATGAAATGCTTGTAATTATAGTTCAGTATACCATAGTAACATCTGACAAAAAGATCTAAAAACAATGAAGCAGCAAACTTTGTGAAAATTAATATTTGTGTAATTCTCAAAACGCAAAAAGCAATCCTAGAAGTAAATCCGTCCTCCTAGGTCAAAAGCCTGGGTGCAAGCATGAAAAGTATACAGCAACAAACAAAAGCACTCTCAGGACTTGTTAATAGTGGGTCAAAAACTAATTTTTATTAATAAACATTAGTTTTTGACCCACTATTAACAAGTCCTGAGAGTGCTTTCATTTGTTGCTTTATATATATATATATATATATATATATATATATATACACACACATACATTTTGAGGCTTGGGGGCCTATTTATCAAAGCCTCAACTATGATGCATTCGCCGGCACCAATACGCTTGTCTAACATCGTGGCTGCAGACCTGAATACGCTCTCCATATTTATAAAAAAAGCCGGAAAAAAGCATTGCACCAAGTACGGGGCGATGAGCATTGGACTGTTGTTAACTAGCAGTTATCGATCTCGCTACTATTCGGCTTTTTCCCAACTTTATTTATACCCTGTCACTAAACGCCGCCATTGTACTAAAATGTTTAACTCCCGGACCCCGCTGCCACCTAAATAAAAAGTATTAACCCCTATCCCGCCGCTCCTGGACCCCGCCACAACTTTAATAAAGCTTTTAACCCCTATCCCACGCTCCCGGACCCAGCCGCCACCTAAATAAATGTATTAACCCCTAAACTTCTGGCCTCCCACATCACTACCATTAACTAAACCTATTAACCCCTAAACCGCCAGCCCCCAAATCGCCATAAACTAAATTAAACTATTAACCCCTAAACCTAACAACCCTCTAACTTTACATTAAAATTACAACATCCCTATCTTAAAATAAATTAAAACTTACCTGTAGAATTAAAATAAACTACATTAAACTATAAATTAACCTACCCTAACTATTATACTACAATTACATTAAACTACCAATTAAATTAACTATATTACATATTAAAAAACCCTAACCCTACTCAAATTATTTAAATATACTATTATTAACCCTTATTAAAAATTACTAAATTACAAAAAAAAAAAAAACGCTAAGTTACAAAAAAAAAAACAGTATCAAAATGAAAGATATCAAGAGAACGAAGAAAAATTGATAATAGGAGTAAATTAGAAAGTTGCTTAAAATTGCATGCTCTATCTAAATCACGAAAGAAAAAGTTTGAGTTCAGTGTCCCTTTAATTAATACCAAGGTTCACTAAGTAATAGTAAAAGGTGACTAATATATTTAAAAATAATCTTGTACTACCCTATTACTGACAAGGAAGGTAATTTTTAAATATTGGGTCTCTGGACAAGCCCCAACTTTCTCAGAACTTAAATGATGTTAAAGGGATATGAAAGTCAAAATTAAACTTGCATGATTCAGATAGAGCATGTCATTTTAAGACACTTTTAAATTCACTTCTATTTTCAAATGTGCTTGGTTCTCTTGGTATCCCTTGTTGAAAAAGAATATGCACATATCCTACACTAGTAGGAGCTAGCTGCTGAATGGTGCTTGCAAGCATTTGTCTCTTGTGATTAACTAACTACATGTGTTAAGCTAGCTGCCAGTAGTGCAGTGTAGTTCCTTCAGCAAAGGATAACAAGAGAATGAAGTAAATTTTATAATATAAGTAAATTGGAAAATTGTCTGTTCTATCCAAATCATGAAAGAAAATTTGGGGTGTCCTATCCTCTTAAGACATTTAACTAGGAAACAATGGGATACACTAGAAGAAAAGAACTAACAACTTTATTACTAAATGGAAGCCCTCTTTCTTTCAGAGGCAGTTCAGAGACAACAAATTTCAGAATGTATACAGGGATATCAGCTGAGGGGTCAATGAAATGTTGTCTTTTGTGTAAAGTCCATTACTGTTTGAGACATTTATGTCTATTGCAGGAAAAGGGAGCACCCAGATAAGAGAGTTGAAAGGCATCTTTTTATTCTCTTTAAACCCTTAAGCCAAATGGATGTAGGTACTACATCACCAAGTACTTTGTCTAGTGTACCCTGTTGATGTAGTAGCTACTTCCAACAGCCTGGCTCATGCTATAATCCTCGCTCTCAGCTTTGACAGTGGATACTTCAGCCAGGGGCAGAAGGCATCTGCCTTTATATGGTAAGGTCGGAAGAACTGATCATTCTTCCTTTACCATATGAAGACAGATAGCCGATACAGACAGGAAAGCTGGTTGGGTGGGGAGGGGGATCGCTACACTTCAGAAAAACATTTTTATTAATAAATATTTTTTTAAAAATAAGAAAATTATTATAAACTGGGCACTGGCAGAGGGCGAGAGAGCTGTTTGGGAGAAATCACAAAAAATAATATTAAAAAATATAAAATTTACCTAAAACTGCATAGTGCCAGACTGTCTGCCAGTACCTAAGATGGTGGTGGCAAGTGGGAGGTGAGGAAGGGAAGACTGCTGTTTGGGAGGGATGAGGTAGGGATCAGGGAGTGGGAGGTGTCAGGTGGGAGGTTAATGTCTGCATTACAGCTAAAATTAACCTTGCAAGCTAGCCAATTAACCCCTTGACTGTTGTAAATAATAGTAATAAGTGTGATGCACAGCTGCAATTAGCGGCCTTCTAATTACCAAAAAGCAGTGGCGTGGCTACAGGGGGGCAAGGAGGGGCATTTATTACTCAAGGAACATGACCGGAATCTGGAAAGGAAGAGGGAGGAGCTAGCCAGCAGGTGATGTGTGCTCAGTAGAGAGCGCGGAAAGGAGCAGCACCAGCAGCAAGGCAGGCTCTCTGGCACACAGTGGCAGCAAAGTAAAAGGAATGATCTATCTGATTCTGTAACAACAGGGTACTTACTAGTAATTACTAGTAGATTATGATACTACTAGACACTGTCGCCTGTAGCCACATCTGGAAGGGCATTAACTTGGATACTCGCTTTAGGGAGAATTTGAATCTCTCGCCAATGGACATCAGCTCTCTGGTAAGTAACAATTTATGGTGCAGAAGCTCGAAGCTGAACTTGGAGATGCTATCCTTAATTATTTTTTTAAATGATCAACAAGTTATGACCGAGTCAATTTGGTAATTGCCATATCTAACCTCACTTTAGCATAAGAGCTAGCTAGCAATTAATTAGTAGGGGCTGTAAGTATGTCTACCTCTGATTGTAACAGTCTGCTGCTGCACACACTATTTTCTTTTCTTTTTTTAATTCCATTTCTCTTCCAATAACTAAGAGCACTTTTGAATAAATGCACTGATCTTATAGGTACCCGTGTTTTTGCAGTGTTTTGTTTTTATGATTTTAGTATTATTATTTTTCAACTTCTCAAAATAATATTCGGCTAGATTACGAGTCTTGCGTTAGCCTTAAAAAGCAGCGTTGAGAGGTCCCAACGCTGCTTTTTAACGCCCGCTGGTATTACGAGTCAGGCAGGTACAGGTGTACCGCTCACTTTTCTTCCGCGACTCGAGCTTACCGCAAATCCCCTTACGTCAATTGCATATCCTATCTTTTCCATGGGATTTGCCTAACGCCGGTATTACGAGTCTTGGAAGAAGTGAGCGGTAGACCCTCTCCTGTAAAGACTCCTACCGCATTTAAAAGTCAGTAGTTAAGAGTTTTATGGGCTAACGCTGTAACATAAAACTCTTAACTAAAGTGCTACAAAGTACACTAACACCCATAAACTACCTATAAACCCCTAAACCAAGACCCCCCCCCCCCACATCGCAAACACTTAAATACATTTTTTAACCACTAATCTGCCGACCGGACATCGCCGCCACTGTAATAAATATATTAACCCCTAAACCGCCGCACTCCCGCCTCGCAAACACTACTTAAATTTTATTAACCCCTAATCTGCCGTCCCTAACATCGCTGACACCTACCTATATTTATTAACCCCTAATCTGCCGCCCCCAACGTCGCCGCTACTATATTAAATTTATTAACCCCTAAACCTAAGTCTAACCCTAAGTCTAACCCCCCCTAACTTAAATATTTAAATAAAACGAAATAAAATTACTAAAATTAAATAAATGAATCCTATTTAAAACTAAATACTTACCTGTAAAATAAACCCTAAGATAGCAACAATATAACTAATAGTTACATTGTAGCTAGCTTAGGGTTTATATTTATTTTACAGGCAACTTTGTATTTATTTTAACTAGGTACAATAGTTATTAAATAGTTAACTATTTAATAACTACCTAGTTAAAATAAGTACAAATTTACCTGTAAAATAAATCCTAACCTAAGTTACAATTACACCTAACACTACACTATCATTAAATTAATTACCTAAATTACCTACAATTAACTACAATTAAAATAAATAAACTAAAGTACGAAAAACAACAAACACTAAATTACAGAAAATAAAAAAATAATTACAATTTTTTAAAACTAATTACACCTAATCTAATCCCCCTAATAAAATAAAAAGCCCCCCAAAATAATAAAAATCCCTACCCTATACTAAATTACAAATAGCCCTTAAAGGGCCTTTTGCGGGGCATTGCCCCAAAGTAATTAGCTCTTTTACCTGTAAAAAAAAATACAATACCCCCCAATATTAAAACCCACCACCCACACACCCAACCCTACTCTAAAACCCACCCAATCCCCCCTTAATAAAACCTAACACTACCCCCTTGAAGATTACCCTACCTTGAGACGTCTTCACCCAGCCGGGCACAAGTGGACCTCCAGAGGGGCAGAAGTCTTCATCCGATCCGGGCAGAAGAGGTCCTCCAAGCGGCAGAAGTCTTCATCCAGACGGCATCTTCTATCTTCATCCATCTGGAGCGGAGCGGGTCCATCTTCAATCCAGCTGACGCGGAGCATCCTCTTCAAACGAAGTCCAGGTGAAGAATGAAGGTTCCTTTAAATGACGTCATCCAAGATGGTGTCCCTTGAATTCCGATTGGCTGATAGGATTCTATCAGCCAATCGAAATTAAGGTAGGAAAAATCCTATTGGCTGATCCAATCAGCCAATTGGATCAGCCAATAGTATTTTTCCTACCTTAATTCCGATTGGCTGATAGAATCCTATCAGCCAATCGGAATTCAAGGGACGCCATCTTGGATGACGTAATTTAAAGGAACCTTCATTCTTCGCCTGGATTTCGTTTGAAGAGGATGGTCCGCGTCGGCTGGATTGAAGATGGACCCGCTCCGCTCCGGATGGATGAAGATAGAAGATGCCGTCTGGATGAAGACTTCTGCCGCTTGGAGGACCTCTTCTGCCCAAATCGGATGAAGACTTCTGCCCCTCTGGAGGTCCACTTGTGCCCGGCTGGGTGAAGACATCTCAAGGTAGGGTGATCTTCAAGGGGGTAGTGTTAGGTTTTATTAAGGGGGGATTGGGTGGGTTTTAGAGTAGGGTTGGGTGTGTGGGTGGTGGGTTTTAATGTTGGGGGGGTATTGTATTTTTTTTTACAGGTAAAAGAGCTGATTACTTTGGGGCAATGCCCTGCAAAAGGCCCTTTTAAGGGCTATTTGTAATTTAGTATAGGGTAGGGAATTTTATTATTTTGGGGGGCTTTTTTTATTTTATTAGGGGGATTAGAGTAGGTGTAATTCGTTTTAAAAAATTTTAATTATTTTTTATTTTCTGTAATTTAGTGTTTGTTGTTTTTCATACTTTAGTTTATTTAATTTAATTATATGTAATTGTAGGTAATTTAGGGAATTAATTTAATGATAGTGTAGTGTTAGGTGTAATTGTAATTTAGGTTAGGATTTATTTTACAGGTAAATTTGTACTTATTTTAACTAGGTAGCTATTAAATAGTTAATAACTATTTAATAACTATTCTACCTAGTTAAAATAAATACAAAGTTGCCTGTAAAATAAAAATAAACCCTAAGCTAGCTACAATGTAACTATTAGTTATATTGTAGCTATCTTAGGGTTTATTTTATAGGTAAGTATTTAGTTTTAAATAGGATTAATTTATTTAATTGTAGTTATTTTATTTAGATTTATTAAAATTATATTTAAATTAGGGGGGTGTTAGGGTTAGGGTTAGACTTAGGTTTAGGGGTTAATAACTTTATTATAGTGGCGGCGACGTTGGCGGTGGCAGATTAGGGGTTAATACATTTAATATAGTTGCAGCGACATTGGCGGGGGCAGATTAGGGGTTAATAAATATAATGTAGGGTTCGGCGATGTTGGGGGCAGCAGATTAGGGGTTCATTAGTATAATGTAGGTGGCGGCGGTGTCCGGAGCGGCAGATTAGGAGTTAATAATATTATGCAGGTGGCGACGATGTCGGGGGCAGCAGATTAGGGGTTAATAAGTGTAAGATTAGGGGTGTTTAGACTCGAGGTTCATGTTAGGGTGTTAGATGTAGACATAAAATTCCTTTCCCCATAGGAATCAATGGGGCTGCGTTAGGAGCTGAACGCTGCTTTTGGTGCTCAGCCCCATTGCTTCCTATGGGGAAATCGTGCACCAGCACGTTTAGCCATCTTACCGCTACCGTAAGCAACGCTGGTATTGAGGTGAGATGTGGAGCTAAATTTTGCTCTACGCTCACCTTTTTGCGGCTAACGCCAGGTTTAAAAAAACCTGTAATACCAGCGTTGTCTTAAGGGAGCGTTAAAAAAAAAAAGGTTTGTTAGCACGGCACCCCTGTTAACACAAAACTCGTAATCTCGGTGATGGTTTGGGAGTTCAAACTTTGGAAAATAATGACTTCTGACTCTTAGTTTCAATTCAAAAGTAACTTTATCATTTGGGTATTATTTCTGACAATTTGATTTTATGTGAACTGGCTTCTCAAGTGTTGCTGTAGTACTTTGAATACTTGGAAATGCATTTTAAGAGATACTGCTAAACAAAAAAAACACACCCACAAAAAAAAAAAACCTAAAAAATGCTAAGGAACAAACTATTCATATAGATGCACACTTAATCTGACAATCTAATATTGTCTTACCCCCCCCCACCTTGATTTGTATAAGATAAAAAAGTAATTATCAACATTTAAAAATATTTATTTAAATGTTCCTCGTCTAAGGCGACAATTTAAAAAAATATATTTTTTGAAGGTATCATTCATTCAATGTTTTAACGTATGCAATGTGCTTTAAAGGAACATTGCAGAATTATTATTTTTTTTATTTGTTTAATTACGTATTATTTGTTGGTATTTAATTTTTTTAACAAAAATATGTGGTTAAATTGTTTTTGGCCATCAAAATTGTAATACTTTAAATGATCAATTGTCAGTATTTATGTATATTTTTATCATAACAAACGTGTTGAAATGGTTAAATCAAGTGATGAGGTTTAGATAGTAAACTTAGACCTAGATTTAGAGTTTTGTCGGTAACGACCCGCGTAGCTAACGCTGGCTTTTTTCTGGCCACACCTTTTAAATACCTCTGGTATTGAGAGTTCACAGAATGGCTGCGTTAGGCTCCAAAAAGGGAGCGTACAGGCATATTTACCGCCACTGCAACTCTCGATACCAGAGTTGCTTACGGACGCGGCCAGCTTCAAAAACGTGCTCGTGCACGATTCCCCCATAGAAAACAATGGGGCTGTTTGAGCTGAAAAAAAAACCTAACACCTGCAAAAAAGCCGCGTTCAGCTCCTAACGCAGCCCCATTGTTGTCTATGGGGAAACACTTCCTACGTCTGCACCTAACACTCTAACATGTACCCCGAGTCTAAACACCCCTAACCTTACACTTATTAACCCCTATTCTGCCGCCCCCCGCTATCGCTGACCCCTGCATATTATTTTTAACCCCTAATCTGCCGCTCCGTAAACCGCCGCTACTTACATTATCCCTATGTACCCCTAATCTGCTGCCCCTAACACCGCCGACCCCTATATTATATTTATTAACCCCTAATCTGCCCCCCACAATGTCGCCTCCACCTGCCTACATTTATTAACCCCTAATCTGCCGAGCGGACCGCACCGCTATTATAATAAAGTTATTAACCCCTAATCCTCCACACTAACCCTATAATAAATAGTATTAACCACTAATCTGCCCTCCCTAATATCGCCGACACCTAACTTCAAAAATTAACCCCTAATCTGCCGACTGGAGCTCACCACTATTCTAATAAATGTATTAACCCCTAAAGCTAAGTCTAACCCTAACACTAACACCCCCCTAAGTTAAATATAATTTAAATCTAACGAAATTAATTAACTCTTATTAAATAAATTATTCCTATTTAAAGCTAAATACTTACCTGTAAAATAAATCCTAATATAGCTACAATATAAATTATATTTATATTATAGCTATTTTAGGATTTATATTTATTTTACAGGTAACTTTGTATTTATTTTAACCAGGTACAATAGCTATTAAATAGTTAAGAACTATTTAATAGCTAAAATAGTTAAAATAATTACAAAATTACCTGTAAAATAAATCCTAACCTAAGTTACAATTAAACCTAACACTACACTATCAATAAATTAATTAAATACCTACAATTAAACCTAACACTACACTATGAATCAATTAATTAAATACAATATCTACAAATAAATACAATGAAATAAACTAACTAAAGTACAAAAAATAAAAAAGAACTAAGTTACAAAAAATAAAAAAATATTTACAAACATCAGAAAAATATTACAACAATTTTAAACTAATTACACCTATTCTAAGCCCCCCAAAATAAAAAAATGCCCTACCCTATTCTAAATTACTAAAGTTCAAAGCTCTTTTACCTTACCAGCCCTGAACAGGGCCCTTTGCGGGGCATGCCCCAAAGAATTCAGCTCTTTTGCCTGTAAAAAAAACACATACAATACCCCCCCCCAACATTACAACCCACCACCCACATACCCCTAATCTAACCCAAACCCCCCTTAAATAAACCTAACACTAGGCCCCTGAAGATCTTCCTACCTTATTTTCACCATACCAGGTTCACCGATCGATCCAGAAGAGCTCCTCCGATGTCTTGATCCAAGCCCAAGCGGGGGGCTGAAGATGTCCTTGATCCGGCTGAAGTCTTCATCCAAGTGGGAGCTGAAGAGGTCCATGATCCGGCTGAAGTCTTCTATCAACGGCATCTTCAATCTTCTTTCTTCCGGATCTGTTCCGGTCAGCCAATAGGATGCGAGCTCAATCTGATTGGCTGATCGGATCAGCCAATCGGATTGAACTTGATTCCATCAGCCAATCAGAATTTTCCTACCTTAATTCCGATTGGCTGATAGAATCCTATAAGCCAATCGGAATTCGAGGGACGCCATCTTGGATGACGTCCCTTAAAGGAGCCTTCATTCGTTGGTAGTCCGTCGGGCCAGCAGGATGTTCCGCGTCGGAGGTCTGCAAGATGAACATGGATCCGGAAGAAAGAAGATTGAAGATGCCGTTGATAGAAGACTTCAGCCGGATCATGGACCTCTTCAGCTCCCGCTTGGATGAAGACTTCAGCCGGATCATGGACATCTTCAGCCCCCCGCTTGGGCTTGGATCAAGACATCGGAGGAGCTCTTCTGGATTGATCGGTGAACCTGGTATGGTGAAGATAAGGTAGGAAGATCTTCAGGGGCTTAGTGTTAGGTTTATTTAAGGGGGGTTTGGGTTAGATTAGGGGTATGTGGGTGGTGGGTTGTAATGTTGGGGGGGGTATTGTATGTGTTTTTTTTACAGGCAAAAGAGCTGAATTCTTTGGGGCATGCCCCGCAAAGGGCCCTGTTCAGGGCTGGTAAGGTAAAAGAGCTTTGAACTTTAGTAATTTAGAATAGGGTAGGGCATTTTTTTATTTTGGGGGTCTTTGTTATTTTTTTATAGGGGCTTAGAGTAGGTGTAATTAGTTTAAAATTGTTGTAATATTTTTCTGATGTTTGTAAATATTTTTTTATTTTTTGTAACTTAGTTCTTTTTTATTTTTTGTACTTTAGTTAGTTTATTTCATTGTATTTATTTGTAGATATTGTATTTAATTAATTGATTGATAGTGTAGTGTTAGGTTTAATTGTAGGTAATTGTAGGTATTTAATTAATTTATTGATAGTGTAGTGTTAGGTTTAATTGTAACTTAGGTTAGGATTTATTTTACAGGTAATTTTGTAATTATTTTAACTATTTTAGCTATTAAATAGTTCTTAACTATTTAATAGCTATTGTACCTGGTTAAAATAAATACAAAGTTACCTGTAAAATAAATATAAATCCTAAAATAGCTATAATATAAATATAATTTATATTGTAGCTATATTAGGATTTATTTTACAGGTAAGTATTTAGCTTTAAATAGGAATAATTTATTTAATAAGAGTTAATTAATTTCGTTAGATTTAAATTATATTTAGTTAGGGGGGTATTAGTGTTAGGGTTAGACTTAGCTTTAGGGGTTAATACATTTATTAGAATAGTGGTGAGCTCCAGTCGGCAGATTAGGGGTTAATGTTTGAAGTTAGGTGTCGGCGATGTTAGGGAGGGCAGATTAGGGGTTAATACTATTTATTATAGGGTTAGTGAGGCGGATTAGGGGTTAATAACTTTATTATAGTAGCGGTGCGGTCCGCTCGGCAGATTAGGGGTTAATAAGTGTAGGCAGGTGGAGGCGACGTTGAGGGGGGCAGATTAGGGGTTAATAAATATAATATAGGGGTCGGCGGTGTTAGGGGCAGCAGATTAGGGGTACATAGCTATAATGTAGCTAGCGGCGGCGTGCGGACGGCAGATTAGGGGTTAATAATAATATGCAGGGGTCAGCGATAGCGGGGGCGGCAGATTAGGGGTTAGTAAATATAATATAGGGGTCGGCGGTGTTAGGGGCAGTAGATTAGGGGTACATAAGTATAACATAGGTGGCGGTCGGCAGATTAGGGGTTAAAATTTTTTATTAGAGTGGCGGCGATGTGGGGGGCCTCAGTTTAGGGGTACATAGGTAGTTTAT